>NC_088423.1:652500-820875 GCF_034236695.1 Oncorhynchus nerka
TTGAGGTTGTGGAGTTAAATGTGTTCCTGAAGGACTTCACTTTTTACTACATTAAATACACCGTCTCAAGTACTGCTGTGTCTGCCTCATCTTCTGGGTTCTGCCGACTATTCGTGGCTCAGTTGGTTAAGTGACTGTTTCTCACTCCGGAGACCCGGGTTCGTAACCGGGTCCTGACAGAAACACAGAGCCAGAAATGAACCCAGAGGCAGCCAGTTCCCAGGACCTTGTTGCCATGCTGTCCCACCACCAGGAGACTGTCCAACGCCACGAAGCCGCCCTGGTTCAGCAAGAGGCCTTAATGGCTAGACATTCTCATCTTCTGTCGGAGATGCTGACTTCCATAAAGCAGATATCTGATCGACTTACCTCGGCAACAGTTCCCGTCCCAGTACCTCAGATTCACGTACCCATGGCAGTTAACCCTCTGGCTGAACCTCGTCTTCCACCTCCCCAACGGTTCTCAGGTGATCCAAGTGCTTGTAAAGGGTTTCTCACCCAATGTTCTCTCTCCTTCGAGCTGCAACCCTCGTCGTTCCCCACCGACCGGTCTAAGATCGCATATATCATCACCCTGCTGTCGGAAAAAGCCCTGGCCTGGGCTACTGCTGTGTGGGATGCCCATAGTTCCTGCTGTGCCAGCTACTCTGCCTTTGTTGAGGAATTCAAACGAGTGTTTCAAGGCCCAAGCAGTGGTCCTGACTCAGCCAAACAGCTCCTGACTCTCCACCAAGGTCGGCGCAGCGTGACGGACTATGCCATCCAGTTCCGCACGGTGGCAGCAGCGAGTGGTTGGAACAACGAGGCGCTCACTGTGTGCTTTCTGAAAGGCCTTTCCGACACTATCCAAGATGAACAGGCCACTCGGGAACCACCGGACAATCTCGAGTCCCTGATCAAGTTGGCCTCACGCATTGACCAGCGTCTGAGAGAGAGAGAACTCAACCGTAGACCTCTAGCCCCTATCAGTCCCAGCTCCGAGTCCCCACCTTTATCCTCGCTGGCTCCCCCGGAACCCATGCAGATTGGACGCATCTCCCAGGCTGAGAGAGACCGCCGGATGAGGGAGCGACGCTGTCTATATTGCGGCAAACCGGGCCATTTCCGTTCCACGTGTCCCGGGCTCCAGGGAAACGCTCTGTCCCGTACAGACCGGGGGGAACTGTAACGGGAAAGATAACCTCCTCCCATCCGTCCAACTCTCGTCTGCTCATTCCAGTCACCCTTTCCTGGGACAACCACAAGCTTCACCTTCAAGCCTTGGTAGACTCTGGAGCCGCAGGTAACTTCATGGATGGTGTCTGGGCGAAGGAGAATGGCGTTCCCTTTGAACCTCTAAGTGACCCCATGAGGGTTACTACATTGGATGGAAGCCCTTTGGGATCTGGACTTGTCACTCATGTCACTACCTCCTTGCGACTTTCAGTTTCACAACACAAGGAATTGATGAACTTTCATTTGATCTCCTGTTCCGAGTTCCCTCTCGTCCTTGGATACCCCTGGCTTCACAGCCATAACCCTCACATCGACTGGTCTGTGGGCACTATCAAGCAGTGGGGACCTACGTGCCAAGCTACATGTATTTTCCCGAATTCCCCGAGTTCTACTCCCGAGTCTTTAGAATCCATCGACCTGACCCGAGTTCCCGAGTGTTACCATGACCTCAAACTGGTATTTAGCAAACAGAGGGCCACCATGCTACCACCCCATAGATCTTATGATTGCCCCATCGAACTGTTTCCGGGCACTTGCCCCCCCAGGGGTCGGATCTTTTCCCTATCTCCACCCGAACGAGATGCTATGGATACCTACATCAAGGACGCTCTGGAAGCAGGCCTCATGCGTCCATCCACCTCCCCGGCGGGAGCAGGGTTTTTCTTTGTGGCCAAGAAAGACGGTGGATTACGTCCTTGCATCGACTACCGGGGACTCAATGCCATAACCGTCCGTAACCGTTACCCGCTACCCCTTATGGCCACAGCCTTCGAGCTGCTCCAGGAAGCAGTTGTTTTCACTAAGCTTGACCTGCGGAACGCATACCATCTTGTGCGGATCAGACCTGGTGACGAGTGGAAGACCGCGTTCAACACGCCTACTGGTCACTATGAATACTTGGTGATGCCCTTCGGCCTGACCAACGCCCCAGCGGTGTTCCAAGCGCTCATAAACGATGTGCTTAGGGATATGCTTAACATATTTGTGTTTGTTTACTTGGATGACATCCTCATCTTTTCGAGCTCTCTTCAAGAACACACAAAGCATGTCAGACAAGTACTCAAACGCCTCCTAGACAGCCATCTGTACGTTAAGCCGGAAAAATGTGAATTCCATTCATCCCGAGTACAATTCCTGGGATTTGTAGTGGAACCCGGTCGAGTCCAAATGGACCCCAGGAAGGTAGGGGCGGTAGCGGATTGGCCCACCCCAAATCCGTTAAGGAAGTTCAGCGTTTCCTGGGCTTCACAAACTTTTACCGCAAGTTCATCAAGAACTTCAGCTTGGTGGCAGCCCCTCTCTCAGCTTTAACCAAGGGTGGCAATGCAAGGTTTTTGTGGGGAAGAGAAGCTGAGACGGCCTTCCAAGGACTCAAGCAGCGCGTCCTCTCTGCTCCCATCCTGATACTACCGACTACGGATGAACCGTTTGTGGTGGAGGTAGACGCCTCAGAGGTTGGTGTTGGAGCTGTCCTGTCTCAGAGGGGTGAAGACAAGAAGCTTCATCCGTGCGCTTTCTTCTCACACCGGCTTACCCCGGCTGAGAGGAACTACGATGTGGGGGATCGTGAACTCCTAGCGGTCAAGATGGCATTGAAGGAATGGAGACACTGGCTCGAGGGGGCTTCTCACCCGTTTCAAGTGCTTACGGACCACAAAAAAGTGGAGTATATCCAGCAGGCGAAGCGGTTGAACTCTAGACAAGCTAGATGGTCTCTTTTCTTCAATCGATTCCAGTTTATCCTCACCTATCGGCCCGGGTCGAAGAATCTCAAACCGGATGCCCTGTCCCGAGTCTACGCTCCTGCCATTCGAGATGACACGGACATGCCTGTCCTTCCTGCTGCTAAGATCGTGGCTCCGATTTCGTGGCAAGTTGAGGATACCGTGAGACGAGCTCAAGCTATCGAACCGGACCCGAAAGGGGGTCCTGCCAATCGGTTGTTTGTCCCCAAGGCAGTGAGGACTCAGGTCCTTCTGTGGGGGCACTCCTCTCGCCTCACCTGTCACCCGGGCGTAGGTCGCACCTTGGAGTTCATCCAGCGTAAGTTCTGCTGGCCTACCATAAGAGAAGACGTTGCCTCTTTCGTCAATGCCTGCCCCGTGTGCTGCCAGGGCAAATCTTCTCACCTCCGCCCTCAAGGACTCCTTCACCCTTTACCTATTCCCCACAGACCCTGGTCCCATATCTCGTTGGACTTTATTACTGGCCTTCCTCCATCCCATGGCAATACTACTATCCTAGTCATAATCGACAGGTTTTCAAAGGCGGCCAGGTTCGTCCCTCTGACTAAGTTACCTTCTGCCAAGGAGACGGCTGAGTTGGTAATTAATCATGTGTTCCGAGTCTTCGGCATTCCTCAAGATATGGTTTCTGACAGAGGTCCCCAGTTCGCCTCAAGGTTTTGGAAGGCCTTCTGCCAACTCATGGGTACTTCTGCCAGTCTATCTTCAGGGTACCATCCGGAGTCCAACGGCCAAACAGAGAGGATGAATCAAGAGCTGGAAGCCACCCTCCGATGTATGACTCGTAACAACCCGTCCACATGGTCGTCCTTCATTGTTTGGGCCGAATACGCGCACAACACCTTGCGCTCCTCCTCCACTGGTATGTCCCCGCACGAGTGTCAGTTTGGCTATGCCCCTCCATTGTTCCCGGACCAGGAGG
The DNA here is from genome assembly GCF_034236695.1 of Oncorhynchus nerka. Classification (NCBI taxonomy): domain Eukaryota; kingdom Metazoa; phylum Chordata; class Actinopteri; order Salmoniformes; family Salmonidae; genus Oncorhynchus; species Oncorhynchus nerka. Next base: position 656,383 of record NC_088423.1, read on the forward strand.
CAGAAGTCAGAGTGCCTTCAGCCTTGAAGTTCGTCAGACGCTGTCGGCTTATGTGGAGGAAGACCCGTCTTAATCTTATGCGTTCCTCACAGAGGTACCAACCACAAGCCAACAGACGTCGCCGTCCCGGGCCTACCCTGCGCCCGGCCAGAGAGTCTGGCTCTCCACAAGAGACTTACCACTACGGGTGGAGTCTCGCAAGCTGTCCCAAAAATACATCGGTCCCTTTAAGGTTGCCAGGAGAGTTAACCCAGTTTCTTATCGCCTACACTTACCCAGATCCCTTAAGATTAATCCCACATTTCACATTTCCTTATTAAAACCTGTTGTTTTTCTCCCCTTGTCCCGGCAGACAGACCTCCCCCTCCGCCTCGTGTCATTGGAGGCCAGCCGGCTTATACCGTCCATCGGATACTGGATTCCCGCCGGGTGCAGCGGTCCTGGCAGTATCTGGTGGACTGGGAAGGCTACGGTCCCGAGGAGCGCTCCTGGGTTCCTGCCAAAGATATACTGGACCCTGACCTCATTCGTCAGTTCAGGGCTCTCCACCCTGAGAGAGCTGGTAGGAACGTCAGGAGCCGTTCCTAGGGGGGGGATTCTGTCAGGATTTGGCCAGGGTTGTTCCGGTTTTTGGTCACTAGATGCCCCCATTGTGCCTTTTGACCTTTTGTTTTCCCTTGATCCCCATTTATTATTTGCACCTGTGCCTCGTTTCCCCTGATTGTATTTAAACCCTTTGTTTTCCTCAGTCCTTTGCTCTGTGTTTGTATGTTAGCACCCAGCCCTAGTATTCTGTTAACTCTTGTTGATCCCGGTGGATGCTCTTGTGGAATTCTGTTTTTTTGTTCTTGTTTATTTATTTTTTGAGTATCTTTTGAGGCTTTTTGTGCTATACCTACCACCTTGTGGATTTACCTTTTTTGTCTTGGAGGATTACCTTTGTTCTTGTGGAATTCCTTTTGAGGTTGTGGAGTTACATGTGTTCCTGAAGGACTTCACTTTTTACTACATTAAATACACCGTCTCAAGTACTGCTGTGTCTGCCTCATCTTCTGGGTTCTGCCGACTATTCGTGGCTCAGTTGGTTAAGTGACTGTTTCTCACTCCGGAGACCCGGGTTCGTAACCGGGTCCTGACATATAGTATACCAGTAAACATCCTGATATGATGTGAATAAATGGCCTATAGTATACCAGTAAACATCCTGATATGTGAAAAAGGCCTATAGTATACCAGTAAACATCCTGATATGATGTGAATAAATGGCCTATAGTATACCAGTAAACATTCTGATATGATGTGAATAATAGGCCTATAGTATACCAGTAAACATCCTGATATGATGTGAATAAATGGCCTATAGTATACCAGTAAACATCCTGATATGATGTGAATAATAGGCCTATAGTATACCAGTAAACATCCTGATATGATGTGAATAATAGGATTATAGTATACCAGTAAACATCCTGAGATGTTCTGAATAATATGACTATAGTATACCAGTAAACATCCTGATATGATGTGAATAATAGGCCTATAGTATACCAGTAACCATCCTGATATGTGAATAATAGGCCTATAGTATACCAGCAAACATCCTGATACGATGTGAATAATAGGCCTATAGTATACCAGTAAACATCCTGATATGATGTGAATAAAAGGCCTATAGTGTACCAGTAAACATCCTGATATGATGTGAATAATAGGATTATAGTATACCAGTAAACATCCTGATATGTGAATAATAGGCATATAGTATACCAGTAAACATCCTGATATGATATGAATAATAGGCCTATAGTATACCAGTAAACATCCTGATATGATGTGAATAATAGGCCTATAGTATACCAGTGAACATCCTGATATGATGTGAATAAATCGCCTATAGTATACCAGCAAACATCCTGTTATGATGTGAATAATAGGCCTATAGTATACCAGTAAACATCCTGATATGTGAATAAGGCCTATAGTATACCAGTAAACATCCTGATATGTGAATAAGGCCTATAGCATACCAGTAAACATCCTGGTATGATGTGAATAATAGGCCTATAGTATACCAGTAAACATCCTGATATGATGTGAATAATATGCCTATAGTATACCAGTAAACATCCTGATATGATATGAATAATAGGCCTATAGTATACCAGTAAACATCCTGATATGATGTGAATAATAGGCCTATAGTATACCAGTGAACATCCTGATATGATGTGAATAAATCGCCTATAGTATACCAGCAAACATCCTGTTATGATGTGAATAATAGGCCTATAGTATACCAGTAAACATCCTGATATGTGAATAAGGCCTATAGCATACCAGTAAACATCCTGGTATGATGTGAATAATATGACTATAGTATACCAGTAAACATCCTGATATGATGTGAATAATAGGCCTATAGTATACCAGTAAACATCCTGATATGATGTGAATAAATCGCCTATAGTATACCAGTAAACATCCTGATATGATGTGAATAATAGGCCTATAGTATACCAGTAAACATCCTGATATGATGTGAATAATAGGCCTATAGTATACCAGTAAACATCCTGATATGATGTGAATAATAGGATTATAGTATACCAGTAAACATCCTGATATGATGTGAATAATAGGCCTATAGTATACCAGTAAACATCCTGAAATGATGGGAAAGAGTCAGAAGTGTTTGGCCTGAAGATGAGTCAAACACTAGTTTGCTGCCTTGCCCTAACTCTGTATCAGGACTTATTTATAAAAAGTGACCAGTGCCTCAGCTGACCTTTCTGAGGGTTGATGAGTGAAAACGCGCCGATGCGAATGAGTCAGAAGTGTTTGGATTTGAAGATGAGTCAAACACTAGTAGGGCTGGGTAGCCTATATATACACTGCTCAAAAAAATAAAGGGAACACTTAAACAACACAATGTAACTCCAAGTCAATCACACTTCTGTGAAATCAAACTGTCCACTTAGGAAGCAACACTGATTGACAATAAATTCCACATGCTGTTGTGCAAATGGAATAGACAAAAGGTGGAAATTATAGACAATTAGCAAGACACCCCCAATAAAGGAGTGGTTCTGCAGGTGGTGACCAGAGACCACTTCTCAGTTCCTATGCTTCCTGGCTGATGTTTTGGTCACTTTTGAATGCTGGCGGTGCTTTCAGTCTAGTGGCTCAGTGGCTCAGGTAGTGCAGCTCATCCAGGATGGCACATCAATGCGAGCTGTGGCAAGAACGTTTGCTGTGTCTGTCAGCGTAGTGTGCAGAGCATGGAGGCGCTACCAGGAGACAGGCCAGTACATCAGGAGACATGGAGGAGGCTGTAGGAGGGCAACAACCCAGCAGCAGGACCACTAGGACGCATAAAACTTTCATATAACTGCTTCAAGCCTTGGTTATTTCGGTTATGGCTTTGATGTTGCAATGCTATCCTTCAAATATTCAATATATTTCAACATGTTGTGCTATCAAAGTCATCTACTGATCGTAGGACATTAAGTATTGTTTTGCTTTTAACAGCATGATCCATTTTTTTCTGCTTCTTCAGACAAATGATATGAACCAACATGGAAGTATTTCATGTACAGTAGGGCCTCCCATATGTTTAGATGTCTCTTCTTCATCATTCTTCACAATCTTTAAACTAACTGGATCTGGTAGGTGGATCTTGTGGCTCAACCCAAAAAATACTTTGTAAAGCTTCTGAACAGTGCATCTGAAAAACGATGCTATTCTTAACTTCAGTTACATAATGTGAGTTATTGTATGTGTGTGTGTGTGTGTGATGTGTGATGTGAGTTATTGCTAGGTTTAGCTAACTGGCTCAATGCGATGGAAGAAAGAGGTACAAATCCACAGTTCAAAGCAAGAATGAGGGAGACATGATTCAGTTAGCTATGCAGGGTTACATTTTCACTGCCTATGGAAAAACCAATCAATCAATAACACAAGCATACCTGAAGAACTAATGTTGTTACTGAAAGAACATGTCAATCGATACACGCTTCTATAAGCAAGTGATTATGATACAATACGAGTGCAACTCAGTGTTAGAGGACTGGGATGAATAATCAGTGTTAGATGACTGGGATGAATAACCAGTGTTAGATGACTGGGATGAATAACCAGTGTTATGGATAATCAGTGTTAATCAGTGTTATGGATAATCAGTGTTAATCAGTGTTATGGATAATCAGTGTTAATCAGTGTTAATGATAATCAGTGTTAATCAGTGTTATGGATAATCAGTGTTAACCAGTGTTATGGATAATCAGTGTTAACCAGTGTTATGGATAATCAGTGTTAATCAGTGTTATGGATAATCAGTGTTACAGGTGGGTGTTGCTATGGTGACCAGTGAGCGGAGAAAAGGCGGAGCTATACCTAGCAAAGACTTGTAGATTACCTGGAGCCAGTGGGTTTGGCGACGAATATGTAGCAAGGACCAGCCAACGAGAGCATACAGGTTGCAGTGGTGGGTAGTATATGGGGCTTTGGTGACAAAACGGATGGCACTGTGATAGACTGCATCCAATTTGCTGAGTAGAGTGTTGGAGGCTTATTTGTAAATGACATCGCCGAAGTCAAGGATCGGTAGGATAGTCAGTTTACGAGAGTATGTTTTGCAGCATGAGTGAAGTGGGATTTGTTGCAAAATAGGAAGCCGATTCTAGATTGAATTTTTGGATTGGAGATGCTTAATGTGAGTCTGGAAGGAGAGTTTACAGTCTAGCCAGACACCTGGGTATTTATAGTTGTCCACATATTCTAAGTCAAAACCATCCAGAGTAGTGACGCTAGAGGGCGGGCAGGTACAGGCAGCGATTGGTTGAAGAGCATGCATTTCATTTTACTTGCATTTAAGAGCAGTTGGAGGCCACGGAAGGAGTGTTGTATGGCGTTGAAGCTCGTTAGGAGGTTTGTTAACACAATGTCCAAAGAAGGGCCAGATGTATACAGAATGGTGTTGTCTGTGTAGAGGAGGATCAAAGAATCACCAGCAGCAAAAACGACATCATCGATATGTACAGAGAAAAGAGTCGGCCTGAGAATCGAACCCTGTGGCATCCCCATAGAGACTACCAGAGGTCCAGACAACAGGCCCTCCGATTTGACACACTGAACTCTATCTGAGAAATAGTAAACCATGCGAGGCAGTCATTAGAGAAACCAAGGCTGTTGAGTCTGCCGATAAGAATACGGGGATTGACAGAGTCGAAAGCCTTGTCCAGGTCAATGAAGATGGCTGCACAGTACTATCTTTTATCGATGGTGGTTATGATATCGTTTAGGACCTTGAGCGTGGCTGAGGTGCACCCGTGACCAGCTCGGAAACCAGATTGCATAGTGGAGAAGATATGGTGGGATTCAAAATGGCCGGTGAATAGTTTGTTCGCTTGGCTTTCAAAGACTTTAGAAAGGCAGGGTAGGATGGATATAGGTCTGTAACAGTTTGGGTCTAGAATGTCCCCCCCCCTTTGAAGAGGGGGATGACCTCGACCGCTTTCCAATCTTTAGGAATCTCAGACGATACGAAAGAGGTTGAACAGACTAGTAGTAGGGGTTTCAGCAATGGCAGCGGATAATTTTAGGAAGAGAGGGTCCAGATTGTCTAGCCCAGCTGATTTGTAGGGATCCAGATTTTGCAACTCTTTCAGAACATCAGCTGATCTGAATTTGGGTGAAGGAGAATCGGGTGGGTTGCTTGGACCAGTGGCTGCAGGGGGTGCAGAGCTGTTGGCCGGGGTTGGGGTAGCCAGGTGGAAAGCATGGCCAGCCATAGAGAAATGCTTATTGAAATTCTCGATTATTGTGGATTTATCCGTGGTGACAGTGTTTCCTACTCTCAGTGCAGTGGGCATCTGGGAGGAGGTGCTCTTATTCTCCATGGACTTTACAGTGTCCCAAAACCTTTTGGAATTAGTGCTGCAGGATGCAAATTTCTGTTTGAAAAAGCTAGGCTTAGCTTTCCTAACTGCCTGTCTATATTGGTTCCTGATTTCCCTAAAAAGTTGCATATCGCGGGGACTATTCGATGCTAATGCAGTACACTACAGGATGTTTTTGTGCTGGTCGAGGGCAATCAGATCTGGCGTGAACCAAGGGCTATATCTTTTCTTAGTTTTACATTTTTTGAAAGGGGCATGCTTATTTAAGATGGTGAGGAAAGCACTTTTAAAGAATAACCAGGCATCCTCTACTGACGGAATGAGGTCAACATCCTTCCAGGATACCTGGGCCAGGTCGATTAGAAAGGCCTGCTCGCTGAAGTGTTTCAGGGAGCGTTTGACAGTGATGAGTGGAGGTCGTTTGACTGCGGACCCATAACAGATGCAGGCAATGCAGCAGTGATCGCTGAGATCCTGGTTGAAAACAGCAGAGGTGTATTTAGAGGGCAAGTTGGTCAGGATGATATCTATGGGGGTTCACATGTTTACGGATTTGGGGTTGTACCTGGTAGGTTCTTTGATCATTTTTGTGAGATTGAGGGCATCTAGCTTAGATTGTAGGATGTTGAGGGGAAGGGGAAGACTGGAGAGGGGGAACAGAGAAGAGAGGAAGACTGGAGAGGGGGAACAGAGGGGGGGAAGACTGGAGAGGGGGGAGGAGGGAACAGAGGGGAGGGGAAGACTGGAGAGGGGAACAGAGGGGAGGGGAAGACTGGAGAGGGGGAACAGAGGGGAGGGAAGACTGGAGAGGGGAACAGAGGGGGGAAGACTGGAGAGGGGAACAGAGGAGAGGGGAAGACTGGAGAGGGGGAAGAGAGGGGAGGGGAAGACTGGAGAGGGGAAACAGAGGAGAGGGGAAGACTGGCGAGGGGAAGACTGGAGAGGGACTGGAAGACTGGAGAAGACAGGGAAGGGAAGACTGGAGAGGGGAACAGAGGAGAGGGGAAGACTGGAGAGGGGGAACAGAGGAGAGGAAGACTGGAGGGGGAACAGAGGGGAGGGGAAGACTGGAGAGGGGGAACAGAGGGAGGGGAAGACTGGAGAGGGGGAACAGAGGGAGGGGAGAGGGGGAACAGAGGGGAGGGGAAGACTGGAGAGGGGGAACAGAGGGAGAGAGGAAGACTGGAGAGGGGGAACAGAGGGAGGGGAAGACTGGAGAGGGGGAACAGAGGGAAGACTGGAGAGGGGGAACAGAGGGGAGGGGAAGACTGGAGAGGGGGAACAGAGGGGAGGGGAAGACTGGAGAGGGGAACAGAGGGGAGGGGAAGACTGGAGAGGGGGAACAGAGGGGAGGGGAAGACTGGAGAGGGGAACAGAGGGGAGGGGGAAGACTGGAGAGGGGGAACAGAGGGGAGGGGGGAGGGAAGACTGGAGAGGGGAACAGAGGGGAGGGGAAGACTGGAGAGGGGGAACAGGGGGAGGGGAAGACTGGAGAGGGGGAACAGAGGGGAAGACTGGAGAGGGGGAACAGAGGGGAGGGGAAGACTGGAGAGGGAACAGAGGGGAGGGGAAGACTGGAGAGGGGGAACAGAGGGGAGGGAAGACTGGAGAGGGGAAACAGAGGAGGGGGAAGACTGGAGAGGGGGAACAGAGGGAGGGGAAGACTGGAGGGGGAACAGAGGGAAGACTGGAGAGGAGGGAACAGAGGGAACAGAGGAGAGGAAGACTGGAGAGGGAACAGACTGGAGGGGAAGACTGGAGAGGGGAACAGAGGGAGGGAAAGACTGGAGAGGGGGAACAGAGGGAGGGGAAGACTGGAGAGGGGGAACAGAGGGGAGGGGAAGACTGGAGAGGGGAAGACTGGAGGGGAAGACTGGAGAGGGGAAGACTGGAGAGGGGAAGACTGGGGGGGAAGACTGGAGAGGGGGAACAGAGGGGAGGGGAAGACTGGAGAGGGGAACAGAGGGGAGGGGAAGACTGGAGAGGGGGAACAGAGGGAGGGGAAGACTGGAGAGGGGGAACAGAGGAGGAAGAGGAAGACTGGCGAACTGGAGAGGGAAGACTGGAGAGGGGAAGACTGGAGAGGGGAAGACTGGCGAGGGGAAGACTGGCGAGGGGAAGACTGGGGAGGGGAAGACTGGAGAGGGGAAGACTGGAGAGGGGAAGACAGAAAAGGAGAGGGGAAGACTGGAGAGGGGAAGACTGGCGAGGGGAAGACTGGAGAGGGGAAGACTGGAGAGGGGAAGACTGGAGAGGGGAAGACTGGCGAGGGGAAGACTGGAGAGGGGAAGACTGGCGAGGGGAAGACTGGCGAGGGGAAGACTGGCGAGGGGAAGACTGGAGAGGGAAAGACTGGAGAGGGGAAGACTGGCGAGGGGAAGACTGGCGAGGGGAAGACTGGCGAGGGGGAACAGAGTAGAGGGGAAGACTGGAGAGGGGAAGACTGGCGAGGGGAAGACTGGCGAGGGGAAGACTGGCGAGGGGGAACAGAGGAGAGGGGAAGACTGGAGAGGGGGAACAGAGTAGAGGGGAAGACTGGAGAGGGGGAACAGAGTAGAGGGGAAGACTGGAGAGGGGAAGACTGGCGAGGGAAGACTGGCGAGGAAGACTGCCGAGGGGAAGACTGGCGAGGGGGAACAGAGGAGAAGGGAAGACTGGAGAGGGGGAACTGAGTAGAGGGGAAGACTGGAGAGGGGAACAGAGGAGAGGGAAGACTGGAGAGGGGAACAGAGGGGAGGGAAGACTGGAGAGAGGAAGACTGGAGAGGGGAAGACTGGAGAGGGGAAGACTGGAGAGAAGACTGGCGAGGGGAAGACTGGAGAGGGGGAACAGAGGAGGGGGAAGACTGGAGAGGGGAACAGAGGAGAGGGAAGACTGGAGAGGGGGAACAGAAGGGAAGACTGGAGAGGGGGAACAGAGGGGGGGAAGACTGGAGAGGGGGAACAGAGGGGAGGGGAAGACTGGAGAGGGGAACAGAGGGGAGGGGAAGACTGGAGAGGGGGAACAGAGGGGAGGGGAAGACTGGAGAGGGGGAACAGAGGGGAGGGGAAGACTGGAGAGGGGAACAGAGGGAGGGGAAGACTGGAGAGGGGAAACAGAGGAGTGGGGAAGACTGGAGGGGAAGACTGGAGAGGGGAAGACTGGAAACAGAGGAGAGGGAAGACTGGCGGGAAGACTGGAGAGGGAAGACTGGGGGGGAACAGAGGGGAGGGAAAGACTGGAGGGGGAACAGAGGGGAGGGGAAGACTGGAGAGGGGGAACAGAGGAGGGGAAGACAGGGGAAGACTGGAGGGGAAGACTGGAGAGAAGACTGGGGGGAAGACTGGCGAGGGAAGACTGGAGAGGGGGAACAGAGGGAAAGACTGGAGAGGGGAACAGAGGGGAGGGGAAGACTGGAGAGGGGGAACAGAGGGAGGGGAAGACTGGAGAGGGGGAACAGAGGGGAGGGGAAGACTGGGGAAGACTGGGGGGAAGACTGGAGAGGGGAAGACTGGCGAGGGAAGACTGGCGAGGGAAGACTGGCGAGGGGAAGACTGGGGAGGGGAAGACTGGAGAGGGGAAGACTGGAGAGGGAAGACAGAAAAGGAGGGGAAGACTGGAGAGGGGAAGACTGGAGGGAAGACTGGAGAGGGGAAGACTGGAGAGGGAAGAGGAGAGGGAAGACTGGCGAGAAGACTGGAGAGGGAAGACTGGCGAGGGGAAGACTGGGGGAACAGAGGGAGAGGAAAGACTGGAGAGGGGAAGACTGGAGGGAAGACTGGCGGGGGAAGACTGGAGGGGGAGGGGGGGAAGACTGGAGAGGGGAAGACTGGCGAGGAAGACTGGAGAAGGGGGGGGGAACAGAGGAGAGGGGAAGACTGGAGAGGGGGAACAGGGGGAGGAGGGGAAGACTGGAGAGGGGAAGACTGGCGAGGGGAAGACTGGCGAGGGAAGACTGCCGAGGGAAGACTGGGGGGAACAGAGGAGAAGGGAAGACTGGAGAGGGGGAACAGAGTAGAGGGGAAGACTGGAGAGGGGGAACAGAGGAGAGGGAAGACTGGAGAGGGGGAACAGAGGGGAGAGGAAGACTGGAGAGGGAAGACTGGAGGGGGAAGACTGGACTGGAGAGGGGAGGGACTGAGGGGGGAACAGAGGGGAGGGGAAGACTGGAGAGGGGGAACAGAGGGGAGGGGAAGACTGGAGAGGGGGAACAGAGGGGAGGGAAGACTGGCGAGAAGACTGGGGGGAAGACTGGAGAGGGGAAGACTGGCAGAAGACTGGAGGGAAGACTGGCGAGGGGAAGACTGGGAGGGCAAGACTGGCGAGGGGAAGACTGGGGAGGGGAAGACTGGAGAGGGGAAGACTGGAGAGGGGAAGACAGAAAAGGAGAGGGGAAGACTGGAGAGGGGAAGACTGGCGAGGGGAAGACTGGAGAGGGGAAGACTGGAGAGGGGAAGACTGGAGAGGGGAAGACTGGAGGGGGAAGACTGGAGAGTGGAAGACTGAGGAGGGGAAGGGGAAGACTGGAGAGGGGGAAGACTGGAGAGGGGAAGACTGGCGAGGGAAGACTGGCGAGGAAGACTGGAGAACAGGGAGAGGGGAAGACTGGAGAGGGGGAACAGAGGGGGGAAGACTGGAGAGGGGGAACAGAGGAGGGGAAGACTGGAGAAGACTGGGGGAAGACTGGCGAGGGGAAGACTGGCGAGGGGAAGACTGGCGAGAACAGGGAGAACAGAGGGGGAACAGGAGGGGAAGACTGGAGAGGGGGAACAGAGGAGAGGGGAAGACTGGAGAGGGGGAACAGAGGGGAAGACTGGGAAGACTGGAGGGGAAGACTGGAGAGGGGAAGACTGGAGAGGGAAGACTGGCGAGGGAAGACTGGAGAGGGGAACAGAGGGAGGGGAAGACTGGAGAGGGGGAACAGAGGGGAGGGAGAGGGGGAAGACTGGAGAGGGGGAACAGGGGGGGAAGACTGGCGAGGGGAAGACTGGGGGGAAGACTGGCGAGGGAAGACTGGCGAGGGCAAGACTGGCGAGGGAAGACTGGGGAGGGAAGACTGGAGGGGAAGACTGGAGGGGAAGACTGGAGAGGGGAAGACTGGAGGGGAAGACTGGAGAGGGGAAGACTGGAGGGGGAAGACTGGCGAGGGGGAACAGAGGAAAGACTGGAGAACAGGAGGGAAGACTGGAGAGGGGGAACAGAGTAGAGGAAGACTGGAGGGAAGACTGGCGAGGGAAGGGAAGACTGCCGAGGGGAAGACTGGCGAGGGGGAACAGGGAAGAAGACTGGAGAGGGGGAACAGAGTAGAGGGAAGACTGGAGAGGGGGAACAGAGGAGAGGAAGACTGGAGAGGGGGAACAGAGGGGAGAGGAAGACTGGCGAGGGGAAGACTGGAGAGGGAAGACTGGAGACTGGAGAGGGAAGACTGGAGAGGGAAGACTGGCGAGGGGAAGAGGGGGGGAACAGGGGAAGACTGGAGAGGGGAACAGAAGGGAGGGGGAGAGGGGAGGAAGACTGGAGAGGGGGAACAGAGGGGAGGGGAAGACTGGCGAGGGGAAGACTGGGGGAAGACTGGAGAGGGGAAGACTGGCGAGGAAGACTGGAGAGGGGAAGACTGGCGAGGGGAAGACTGGAGGGCAGGGAGGAAGACTGGGGAGGGGAAGACTGGAGAGGGGAAGACTGGAGAGGGGAAGACTGGAGAGGGGAAGACTGGAGAGGGGAAGACTGGCGAGGGGAAGACTGGAGAGGGGGAACAGAGGAGAGGGACTGGAGAGGGGGAACAGAGGAGAGGGGAAGACTGGAGAGGGGAACAGAGGGGAGGGGAAGACTGGAGAGGGGGAACAGAGGGGAGGGGAAGACTGGAGAGGGGGAAGACTGGAGGGGGGGAAGACTGGAGAGGGGGAACAGAGGGAGGGACTGGAGAGGGGAACAGAGGGGAGGAAGACTGGAGAGGGGGAACAGAAGACTGGAGGGGGAAACAGAGGAGAAGACTGGCGAGGGAAGACTGGAGAGGGGGAAGACTGGAGAGGGGTAGAGGAGAAGACTGGCGAGGAAGACTGGAGGGAAGACTGGAGAGGGGGAACAGATGGGAAGACTGGAGAGGGGGAAGACTGGAGAGGGGGAACAGAGGGGAGGGGAAGACTGGCGAGGGAAGACTGAGAGGGGAAGACTGGAGAGGGGAAGACTGGAGAGGGGAAGACTGGGGGGAAGACTGGAGAGGGGGAACAGAGGGGAGGGGAAGACTGGAGAGGGGAACAGGGAAAGACTGGAGAGGGGGAACAGGGGGAGGGGAAGACTGGAGAGGGGGAACAGGGGGAAAGACAGAGGGCGAGGGGAAGACTGGAAGGGGACTGGAGAAGGGGAGAACAGACTGGGGAAGACAGAAAAGGAAGACTGGAGAGGGGAAGACTGGAGAGGGGAAGACTGGAGGGAAGACTGGAGGAGGGAAGACTGGAGAGGGGAAGACTGGGGAAGAAAGACTGGAGGGGAAAGAGGAGAGGGGAAGACTGGCGAGGGGAAGAGAACAGGGAGGGAAGACTGGAGAGGGAAGACTGGCGAGGAAGACTGGCGAGGGGAAGACTGGCGAGGGGGAACAGAGGAGGGGGAAGACTGGAGAACAGAGGGGAAGACTGGAGAGGGGGAACAGAGGAAGACTGGAGAGGGGAAGACTGGAGGGGAAGACTGGCGAGGGAAGACTGGAGGGGGCGAGAACAGACTGGGGAGGAAGACTGGAGAGGGGGAACAGAGGGAGGGGGAAGACTGAGGGGAACAGACTGGAGGGGAAGGAACTGGAGAGGGGAGACTGGGAAGACTGGAGAGGGGGAACTGAGGGAGGGGGGAACAGACTGGAGAGGGGGAACAGGGGGAAAGACTGGAGAGGGGGAACAGAGGGGAGGGGAAGACTGGAGAGGGGGAACAGAGGGGAGGGGAAGACTGGAGAGGGGAAGACTGGCGAGGGGAAGACTGGAGAGGGAAGACTGGCGAGGAAGACTGGAGAGGGGAAGACTGGGGAAGACTGGCGAGGGGAAGACTGGCGAGGAAGGGGAGGGGAGACTGGAGGGGAAGACTGGAGAGGGGAAGACTGGCGAGGGAAGAGGAGGGAAGACTGGAGGGGAAGACTGGAGGGGGAAGACTGGAGAGGGGAAGACTGGAGAGTGGAAGACTGGGAAGACTGGCGAGAGGGGGGGGGAACAGAGGGAGGGGAAGACTGGAGAGGGGAACAGAGGGGAGGGAAGACTGGCGAGGGGGAACAGAGGAGAGGGAAGACTGGAGAGGGGGAACAGGGAGGGGAAGACTGGAGAGGGAGGGGAGACTGGCGAGGGGAAGACTGGCGAGGGGAAGACTGGCGAGGGAAGACTGGAGAGGGGGAACAGAGGAGAAGGGAAGACTGGAGAGGGGAACAGAGGGGAAGACTGGAGAGGGGGAACAGAGGGGAAGACTGGGAGGGAAGACTGGAGAGGGAAGACTGGAGAGGGGACTGGAGAGGGGAAGACTGGCGAGGGGAAGACTGGAGAGGGGGAACAGAGGGGAGGGAAGACTGGAGAGGGGGAACAGAGGGGAGGGAAGACTGGAGAGGGGGAACAGAGGGAGGGGAGACTGGAGGGGGGAACAGAGGGGAGGGGAAGACTGGCGAGGGGAAGACTGGCGAGGGGAAGACTGGCAGGGGAAGACTGGCGAGGGGAAGACTGGCGAGGGGAAGACTGGCGAGGGCAAGACTGGAGAGGGAAGACTGGGGAGGGGAAGACTGGGGGGGGAAGACTGGAGAGGGAAGACTGGCGAGGGAAGACTGGAGAGGGGAAGACTGGAGAGGGGAAGACTGGAGAAAGACTGGCGAGGGAAGACTGGAAGGGGGAACAGAGGAGAGGGGAAGACTGGAGGGGGAACAGAGGAAGACTGGAGAGGGGAAGACTGGAGAGGGGAAGACTGGAGAGGGAAGACTGGCGAGGGGAAGACTGGGAAGACTGGAGGGGAAGACTGGCGGGGAACAGAGGAGAAGGGAGACTGGAGGGGAGGGAGGAGAGGGAAGACTGGAGAGGGGAACAGAGGGAGAGGAAGACTGGCGAGGAAGACTGAGGGGAAGACTGGAGAGGGGAAGACTGGAGAGGGGAAGGGGAGGGGAAGACTGGAGAGGGGAACAGAGGGGAGGGGAGACTGGAGAGGGGGAACAGAGGGGAGGGGAAGACTGGAGAGGGGGAACAGAGGGAGGGGAAGACTGGAGACTGGGGGAAGAAGACTGGCGAGGGAAGACTGGAGAGGGAAGACTGGCGAGGGGAAGACTGGCGAGGGCAAGACTGGCGAGGGGAAGACTGGGGAGACTGGAGAGGGAAGACTGGAGAGGGGAAGACAGGAAAGGAGGGGAAGACTGGAGAGGGGAAGACTGGAGGGGAAGACTGGAGAGGGAAGACTGGAGAGGGAGACTGGAGGGGGAAGACTGGAGAGGGAAGACTGGAGGGGGAAGACTGGCGAGGAGACTGGAGGAAGACTGGAGAGGGGAAGACTGGAGAGGGGGAAGACTGGCGAGAAGACTGGAGGGAGACTGGGAGGAGGGGAAGACTGAGACAGAGGAGGGAAGACTGGAGAGGGGAAGACTGGAGAGGGAAGACTGGCGAGGGGAAGACTGGCGAGGAAGACTGGGGGAAGACTGGAGAGGGGAACAGAGGAGAGGGGAAGACTGGAGAGGGGGAACAGAGGGGAGGGGAAGACTGGAGAGGGGAAGACAGACTGGAGAGGAAGACTGGAGAGGGGAAGACTGGAGAGGGGAAGACTGGAGGGGGAACAGGGGGAGGGAACTGGAGAGGGGGAACAGAGGGGAGGGGAAGACTGGAGAGGGGAAGACTGGAGAGGGGGAACAGAGGAGAGGGGAAGACTGGAGAGGGGGGGGAACAGACTGGAGAGGGAAGACTGGAAGACTGGAGAGGGGAGGGGAAGACTGGAGAGGGGAAGACTGGCGAGGGAAGACTGGAGAGGGGAAGACTGGAGAGGGGAAGACTGGAGAGGGGAAGACTGGGGGAAGACTGGAGAGGGGGAACAGAGGGGAAGACTGGGGGAGGGGGAGACAGAGGGGAGGGAAGACTGGAGAAGACTGGAGAGGGGAAGACTGAGGGGAGGGGAAGACTGGAGAACAGGGGGAGGGAAGACTGGAGAGGGAGGGGAAGACTGGGGGAAGACTGGGGGGAAGACTGGAGAGGGAAGACTGGAGAGGGGAAGACTGGAGAGGGGGAACAGAGGAAGACTGGAGGGGAAGACTGGAGAGGGGAACTGGAGAGGGGAAGACTGGGGGGGGAAGACTGGAGAGGGGGAGACAGAGGAGGGGAAGACTGGAGAGGGGAACAGAGTAGAGGGAGAGGGGGCGAAGACTGGAGAGGGGGAGACAGGGGAGGGGAGGAAGACTGGAGAGGGAAGACAGAGGGGAAGACTGGGGGAAGACTGGCGAGGGGAGACTGAAAGGGAGACTGGAGAGGGGGAACAGAGTAGAGGGAAGACTGGAGAGGGGAACAGACTGGAGAGGGGAACAGAGGGGAGGGGAAGACTGGCAGACTGGAGAGGGAAGACTGGAGAGGGGAAGACTGGAGAGGGAAGACTGGCGGGGGAAGACTGGAGAGGGGGAACAGAGGGGAGGGGAAGACTGGAGAGGGGGAACAGAGGGAGGGGAAGACTGGAGAGGGGGAACAGAGGGGAGGGGAAGACTGGAGAGGGGAACAGAGGGAGGGGAAGACTGGCGAGGGGAAGACTGGCGAGGGGAAGACTGGGAAGACTGGCGAGGGAAGACTGGCGAGGGACTGGAGGGGAAGACTGGCGAGGGAAGACTGGAGAGGGAGGGAGACTGGAGAGGGAAGACTGGAGGGAAGACTGGACTGGAGAGGGGAAGACTGGAGAGGAAGACTGGCGAGGGAAGACTGGACGAGGGAAGACTGGCGAGGGACTGGAAGACTGGGGAGGGCGAAGACTGGCGGAGAGGAGAAGACTGGAGAAAGACTGGCCAGAAGACTGGAAAGACTGGCGAGGAAGACTGGCGAGGGAACAGAGTAGGGGAAGACTGGAGAGGGAAGAGGAGAGGGAAGACTGGAGAGGGGGAACAGAGGGGACTGGAGAGGGGGAACAGAGTGAGGGAAGACTGGAGAGACTGGGGGAAGACTGGCGAGGGGAGGCGAGGGGGAACAGAGGAAAGGGAACCACTGGAGAGGGGAACAGAGGAGAGGGGGAACAGAGGAGGAAGACTGGAGAGGGGAAGACTGGAGAACAGAGTAGGGACTGGCAGAACAGAGGAGAAGGGAAGACTGGAGAGGGGGAACAGAACAGAGGGGAACAGAGGAAAGACTGGATAGGGGGAACAGAGCAGAGGGGAAGACTGGAGAGGGGGAACAGAGTAGAGGGGAAGACTGGAGAGGGGGAACAGAGGAGAGGGGGGGGTGCAAAAAGTTTGACTTAAAAAGCTTTTGTGATCCTGGAGGATCTTTATGGAGACATAATACTGTGAATGATGTAAGGATACAGAGGAAACAGTACTGGAGGTCAAAAACCTTTTCATTCCTGTCAAAATACATAGGTACTGTATTTCCATTGTCTCACATCAGATATTTTCAGGAATCAATATAAAGAGTAATGTCATTACTACTTAACGAGACAACTCAATTGTCAATTTGATATTGTAATAAGTTATATCCTGTTCTGCCAATAGCCACAACCATCAGTAGTTAACCCCTATTATAAGAGCAGCCAACCATCAGTAGTTAATCCCTATTATAAAACCAGCCAACCATCAGGTTAACCCCTATTATAAGAGCAGCCAACCATCAGTAGTTAATCCCTATTATAAGACCAGCCAACCATCAGTAGTTAACCCCTATTATAAAACCAGCCAACCATCAGTAGTTAACCCCTATTATAAGACCAGTAGTTAACCCCTATTATAAAACCATTAACCCATATTATAAGACCAGCCAACCATCAGTAGTTAACCCTATTATAAGACCAGCCAACCATCAGTAGTTAACCCCTATTATAAGACCAGCCAACCATCAGTAGTTAACCCCTATTATAAGACCAGCCAACCATCAGTATTATAATAAGACCAGCCAACCATCAGTAGTTAACCCTATTATAAGACCAGCCAACCATCAGTAGTTAACCCCTATTATAAGACCAGCCAACCATCAGTAGTTAACCCCTATTATAAGACCAGCCAACCATCAGTAGTTAACCCCTATTATAAGACCAGCCAACCATCAGTAGTTAACCCCTATCCAGCCAACCATCAGGTTAACCCATATTATAAAACCAGCCAACCATCAGTAGTTAACCCCTATTATAAGACCAGCCAACCATCAGTAGTTAACCCCTATTATAAGACCAGCCAACCATCAGTAGTTAACCCCTATTATAAGACCAGCCAACCATCAGTAGTTAACCCCTATTATAAGAACCATCAGCCAACCATCAGTCAGTTAACCCCTATTATAAGACCAGCCAACCATCAGTAGTTAACCCCTTTATAAAACCAGCCAACCATCAGTTAACCCCTAATAAAACCAGAACCATCAGTAGTTAATAAAACCAACCATCAGTAGTTAACCCCTATTATAAGACCAGCCAACCATCAGTAGTTAACCCCTATTATAAGACCAGCCAACCATCAGTAGTTAATCCCTATTATAAAACCAGCCAACCATCAGTAGTTAACCCCTATTATAAGACCAGCCAACCATCAGTAGTTAACCCCTATTATAAGACCAGCCAACCATCAGTAGTTAACCCTATTATAAGACCAGCCAACCATCAGTAGTTAAACCCTATTATAAAACCAGCCAACCATCCCCAGTTAACCCTATTATAAAACCAGCCAACCATCAGTAGTTAGTCAGTAACCCCTATTAAAGACCAGCCAACCATCAGTAGTTAACCCCCAATATTATTAACCCCTATTATAAGACCAGCCAATAAGAACCAACCATCAGTAGTTAACCCCTATTATAAGACCAGCCAACCATCAGTAGTTAACCCCTATTATAAAACCAGCCAACCATCAGTAGTTAACCCCTATTATAAGACCAGCCAACCATCAGTAGTTAACCCCTATTATAAGACCAGCCAACCATCAGTAGTTAACCCCTATTATAAAACCAGCCAACCATCAGGTTAACCCTATTATAAGACCAGCCAACCATCAGGTTAACCCTATTATAAAACCAGCCAACCATCAGTAGTTAACCCTATTATAAAAGCCAACCATCAGTAGTTAACCCCTATTGTTAACCCCTAACCATCAGTCAGTTAATCCCTATTATAAAACCAGCCAACCATCAGTCTCTATTATAAAACCAGCCAACCATCAGTAGTTAACATCAGGTAGTAATCCCTATTATAAAACCAGCCAACCATCAGTAGTTAACCCCTATTATAAGTCAGTGAATGTTGACCACCCCATCAGTTAACCCATATTATAAAACCAGCCAACCATCAGTAGTTAACCCTATTATAAGACCAGCCAACCATCAGTAGTTAACAGTAGTGGCTTTCCGTCTGTCCCCCTGCCAGCCAACCATCAGTAGTTAATCCCTAGACCATCAGGTTAACCCTATTATAAACCAGTCAGTAGTGAACCATCAGTAGTTAACCCCTATTATAAAACCAGAACCATCAGTCGGTTATAAAACCAGCCAACCATCCCAGTCGGTCCTATTATAAACCAGCCAACCATCAGGTTAACCCCTATTATAAGTATGGCTTTCCGTCTGTCCTGCGGTAAGATAGACCATCAGGTGTTGTCAATGTTGAACCCTGTGTGTTGAATGTTGAACCCGTCGGTCTCAGTATGGCTTTCCGTCTGTCCTGCGGTAAGATAGACCATCGGTGTTGAAGATAGACCATCGGTGTTGAATGTTGAACCCGTCGGTCTCAGTATGGCTTTCCGTCTGTCCTGCGGTAAGATAGACCATGGTGTTGAATGTTGAACCCGTCTCAGTATGGCTTTCCGTCTGTCCTGCGGTAAGATAGACCATCGGTGTTGAATGTTGAACCCGTCGGTCTCAGTATGGCTTTCCGTCTGTCCTGCGGTAAGATAGACCATCGGTGTTGAATGTTGAACCCGTCGGTCTCAGTATGGCTTTCCGTCTGTCCTGCGGTAAGATAGACCATCGGTGTTGAAGAGGAATGTTGATCCGTCTGTGGTTCTGGTTGTTGTACTTTGTGGGAATGTTAAAGGGACAGAGTAAGCCACTTTTCTGCTTACCTACAGTCAGATGAACTCATGGATAGCTTTTTTATGTCCCACTAGTTAGTAATGGCTTAAGAACCTACCTTTAACTTCCTTCAAACTGCACATGGAGACATACAAGTGGTATCCACGAGGTCATCTGACTCTGGGTAAGATGAAAAAGGGTTTCATTACCAAAATGTTGCACTATCCCATTAAAAGCCCACCTCAGACAGACAGACACATGGAATCCAGCTTGACCTTAAACGTTGCCCAAATTACACATCGTCAATTCTTTGCATTGGTATTCTGTCAGTCAAATACATTCCTTTTAAAGAACAACTGAATTGACGATGTAGTTTGGCCAACTAAATCCCTCTCTCATATCTTCTTTAATATGCTGTAAGCAGTCATGATGAAGACTGTTTTTTTTTTATATGTGTGAGTCTTTAGAGAAGCCTCTCTCAGAGCAGCCATTATGACACTCTGCTGTGAAATTCTGGAACAGCCAGAGGAACCCTGAACTGTGTTTACTGTCTGAGGAGAGAGAGAGAGAGAGAGAGAGAGAGAGAGAGAGAGAGAGAGAGAGAGAGAGAGAGAAGAGAGAGAGAGAGAGAGAGAGAGAGAGAGAGAGAGGACAATAATATATATATTTTGTAATGCATATTTGGGCCAATAGGTAAAATACTCTTGATATTAAATGTGTAGGTATTCCTCTAAGACCAATGTTCCAAACCTCATGTCATCATAACTCATTCAAAAGTAATTGGGGGTTTTACCCTTGTAGGATGGCCAGATTTAGGGTGACTAAATCAATGGAGGCCAGAGAAAAAAACTGTGGGAAATAGCTACTGGCTACTTAACCCGTTGAACTCGTCATCTTTCTTCTCAAATCTGCCGGACATAGAACATTATAGAGGTTTGATGGATATTTTAGTGTACACTTTTCATATTAATTAGAAATTCTTGTTGTTTTTCAAAGATTTCTCACAAAAACAATCGTATCTCTGTGAAATGTCAACAGAGCACTGAGCAAAAGCAAGCTTTTTATTTTCAAAGTTACAATTAATTCAGCTCGTGTCATGCTAATTTAGTTTTTTTGTGACCCGCAGACACAACGTTGAAGACGACAACCAAAGAATGTTAAATCTTTAAAAGTTATTACGAGAAAGCTGGACCGCTCAGTGCTTATTATTGGATGTATTAGGTTACGAAATCGAACTTTTGGGATATAATGTTGATTACAAGTCGTAGAAAGACCCCACTGAACGATTCAGAACATAATCATATTTGTGTTGGTAAAATGTATTTTAAAACATAAGGAAGTGAAATGATCACCACCAAAGTGACTCTGGGCCGATTGAAAGAGAGAGAACAGTTAAAAAGAAGAATAGAAATGGAGACAGATTGAGATGTTGTCCAAGAATGAGATGATGCTACGCTCCATAGAATAGAATGTATGATAGGGCCACATCTGCTGCAATACCATTTCCCTCCACACACACACACACACACACACACACACACACACACACACACACACACACACACACACACACACACACACACACACACACACACACACACACACACACACACACACACACACACACACACACACACACTTGTATTTATTAGATTTTTTACTCTTCCTGGGGTCCAATCACAAAATCGAGCAAACAGCCATGCGATCTCCATAGACAAACACTGGCAGTTGTAAGGATCGACGGTGGTAGACGAGAAGCAGTTACAGAGAGAACATTTAATGAACGATGGACATGGAACAGAACAGGAACAGCGTCTGGACAGGGGAAAACAATAACATCAATAATGCTGACACAGGGAACCAATGGAGGAACTGACAGAAATAGGGAAGGCAATCAACAAAATGAAGGAGACCAGGTGAGTCAGTGAGCAATGATGCGCATAATGATGGTGACAGGTGTGCGTAATGAAGGGTAGCCTGGCGCCATCGAGCACCAGAAGGGAGAGTGGAGCAGGCGTGACAGCAGTAGAATAGTCTTACTGAAGAGCTCAGTGACTTTCAAAGTGGCACTGTCATAGGATGCCACCTTTCCAACCAAGAAGTCAGTTCGTCAAATGTCTGCCCTGCAAGAGCTGCCTCGGTAAGTGCTGTTATTGTGAAGTGGAAATGTCTAGGAGCAACAACGGCTCAGCCGCGAAGTGATAGGCCACACAAGCTCACAGAACGGGATCGCCGAGTGCTGAAGAGTAGCGAGTAAAAATAGTCTGTCCTTGGTTGCAACACCCACTACCGAGTTCCAAACTGCCTCTGGAAGCAACGTCAGCACAGGAACTGTTCTTTCGGGAGCTGCATGAATGGGTTTCCAGCTGCACACAAGCCTAAGATCACCATGTACAATGCCAAGCGTCGGCTGGAGTGGTGTAAAGCTCGCCACCATTGGAGCAGTGGAAACGTGTTCTCTGGAGTGATGAATCACGCCTCACCATCTGGCAGTCCGACAGATTAATATGGGTTTGGTGGATGCCAGGAGAAGGCTACCTGCCCGTATACATAGTGCCAACTATAACGTTTGGTGGAGGAGGAATAATGGTCTGGGGATGTTTTTCATGGGTTGGGTTAGGAAATCTTAACGCTACAGCATACAATGAAATTCTAGATGATTCAGTGCTTCCAACTTTGTGGCAACAATTTGGGGAAGGCCCTTTCCTGTTTCAGCATGACAATGCCCCCATGCACAAAGTGAGGTCCACATAAAAATAGTTTGTTGATCGGTGTGGAAGAACTGTCCTGCACAGAGCCCTGATCTCAACAACATCTTTGGGATGAATTGGAATTGGAACAGCCCAACATCAGTGCCCGACCTCACTAATGCTTTTGTGTCTGAATGGAAGCAAGTCCCCGCAACAATGCTCCAACATCTAGTGGAAAGCCTTCCCAGAAGAGTGGAGGCTGTTACAGTAGCAAAGGGGGAACCAACTCCATATTAATGCCAATGATTTTGGAATGAGACATTCGACAAGCAGGTGTCCACATACTTTTGGTCATGTAACGTGTGTGTGTGTGTGTGTGTGTGTGTGTGTG
This sequence comes from Oncorhynchus nerka, assembly GCF_034236695.1. Lineage (NCBI taxonomy): Eukaryota > Metazoa > Chordata > Actinopteri > Salmoniformes > Salmonidae > Oncorhynchus > Oncorhynchus nerka. Next base: position 678,518 of record NC_088423.1, read on the forward strand.
TGTGTGTGTGTGTGTGTGTGTGTGTGTGTGTGTGTGCGTGTGTGTGTGCATGCGTGTGTGCGTGCGTGCGTGTAGAGTGCATGTGTCAGTATGTGTTTGCAAAAGCTGTGTCTCTCTTCACACGCGCTGTTCCTTAAGGTGTAGTCTTACACACACACGCACACACAGAAATAGAGAGGCACACACAGAAATAGAGAGGCACACACACAAAGAGTAACACATGGACACTGAGGTAAACCTACAGAGACATTGGGTGATTCATTCCCCATTCCTTTTGCCCTATCAGGATGTCAGTCAGGTAGAGAGTTAGAGAGAGTATCCCCCTCCACAGCAGAGACAGCTGGTGGTGTCAGAGAGCAGTCACACTCTCCCACTAACTTTCACACATCCATCGCAACAACACCTGAGAGATGACAGCGGTCTCTGGATATCCCATCTACCTCTCTCTCCCTCCCTTTCTGTGTCTCCTTTCTCAAATATCCTCATCACTTCCTCCATGTTGTACCCACAGTGACCGTACGTACATATCCCAACCAGAAGCCATTGATAACAGGCAACATCTGCACTGATCTAAAGGCTAGAGCAGCTGCTTTCAAGGAGCGGGACACATAAGAAATCCCTATATGACCTCTGACGAGCCATCAAACAGTCACAAGGGACACACAAAACAATTTAGGCAACATGGATTGTGATCCAGGTGGAGATTGAATGTACCGGCTGTAACCAAGGAGATTGACCTTGACATTTAGCCACTTAGCTAGCAAGTTAACAAACCAAATGCATAGCTGGAGCCCTGAGCTGGATATAATTTATTTGACACAACTTAGAATTCTTATATTTATACTTAACTTAGTTATAAGCAGTGGTGTAGCACGAGCTCCCACAGCCCCCACGAGGCAGGGATGCCCCCAACCCCCCCAAAATGAATTTTAAAAAGTCAGTTTTTCAAAATACCCCAGTAATACTGTATACACAGCATATTCCCAAGCCTACAATACAGGACTAAGATTGAATCCTACTACACCGGCTCTGACGCTCGTCGGATGTTTCAGGGCTTGCAAACGATCACAGATTATAAAGAGAAACCCAGCTGTGAGCTGCCCAGTGATGCAAGCCTACCAGATGAACTAAATGCCTTCTATGCTCAAGTTGAGGCAAGCAACACTGAACCATGCATGAGAGCAACAGCTGTTCCAGACGACAGTGTGATCTCGCTCACCATAGCCGATGTTAGTAAGACCTGAACATGTTTACATAAACAAGGCCGCAGGGCCAGGGGGATTACCAGGGTGCTCACTATGCATTGACCAGTTGTCAAGTTTCTTTTTTTACCTCATTTTCAACCTCTCCCTGACCCAGTTTGTAATAACTACATGTTTCAAGCAGACCACCATAGTTCCTTTGCCCCAAAACACCTAGGTAACTTGTCTAAATTATTATCACCCTGTAGCACTCACACCTGTAGTCATGAAAGTACTCGTAGTGCCCACTCGTAGTTCCCAGACATCGTACTGAAGGCCGTTTTCCATTCATGGTGCACGGGTCCCACGGTGATGGTGCACGGGTCCCACGGTGATGGTGAGTGGTGCTGTGAACCGGAAAAGGAGAGGAGAGCGGGTATGAGGTGATGTTCAGGGAGGTGGTGAGGGCATAATCAATTAAATTCCCTGCGGCACCAGAGTCAACTAGAGCTGTAGAGACAACACAAGGGACAGCCAGCCAGTGAAATTGAAAGCAGAATGGGTTTGGCGGAAAGTGATGATGATGAAATTCTCATGTTAACCCCGGGAGATGGATGATCATGGGGCTGTCCCTCTGCCCTCGTGGACCCCTGGTTGGGACGCACCAGACACCGTTGAAGCTGGTGGCCCTCCTCACCGCAATAGGGACAGAGCCCCAGCTGTCTCTGATGGCGTTGCTCTGCTGCGGGGAGGTGTTTTGACCATACCTCTATGGGTTCAGGCTCTTTCTCAGGGCGGTCAAAGGAGGAGGGTGAGAGGCAATGGAAGTGCCAACGCTCCCGAAGAAGGGTATCCAGACATACGTCCAAAGAGAGGTTGTTGTCTCGACACGCCAGATCCATCTGGACAGCTTCGAGCAGTCCTCTTCTGAATAGGGTGCGGAGCACAGGCTCATTCCATTCACTGGAGCCATGGTCCAGAAGGTGAGGGCACACTCCAGAGCGGTCTGGACAACCTGCCGGAGTTGGTGTAGGTGCTGGTAATATTTGTGTTGTGGAGAAATGACCAGGCAGGAGACGGGAGTACAGTTAGTCTCGTTAAGTCAAAACCCCTCGTCCTCTACAGCCCCCGGCACCATAGTGTGCATGTGCATTTCCTATTAGGTGTAGTAACGTAACACTGCCGTAATACATTACTGCTTAGTAACAGCATAGTAACTAATATAAACATATGTAGATCATCTCTTACCCTATTACAGGGGCCTAATCACTGGCTTACTGGTGCGCTTCCATGCCGTCCCTAGGAGGGGTGCGTCACTTGAGTGGGTTGAGTCACTGACATGGTCTTCCTGTCTGGGTTGGCGCCCCCCCCCTTGGGTTGTGCCGTGGCGGAGATCTTTGTGGGCTGACCACCCCTCATAGTCTGGTTCCTCTCTAGGTTTCTTCCTAGGTTTTGGCCTTTCTAACCCAGTGAGTACATTAGTACAAATGAGTGCAGTGAATGAAATAATTGCAGAAACTTCTGAAATGAAGAAAGTGAAGAATTTGATGAAAATTCAGAAAATTAAGGAATACAAGGAATAAGGAAACAATTAACTGTGAAAATGGCAACCATTGGCAATCATTGGTCGAAAATGGCAACCATTGCCCTGGAGCAACGAACCACCCTTGCTGTCTCTGCCTGGCCGGTTCCCCTCTCTCCACTGGGATTCTTTGCCTCTAACCCAATTACAGGGGCTGAGTCACTGGCTTAATGGTGCTCTTTCAGATGCTGATCTGAGGGCATAAGGGGGTACAGGTGTTCATTTCTAAGTTCAACTTATAGAAAGGAGATTTATCCAACTTTAGGCCCAAGATCCTGCACTTGAACCTAATGGGAATAAGTCAAGGTGGGGTTGTTTGAAAAGGATACATATACATTTTCCAGACTTTCAGGATATGGAAGTCAGACTCTACATGAGAGACTCATGAGTCATTCACACAGAGCATTTGATTTGTTTCTTCCCCTCCATGAATTTAACTATGATCTTCAAACTTCAATGATCCTTATTTTCAGTTGACACTCAATCAAAGAAAAGGGACACGTGGGTTTTTGCTTATTCAACGCTGTATTCTAGGTTTCATTGGATGCTGAAAGGTTGTAAATGTTCAAGCCCATCACATGGAGAACATACCATCTGGTCAAAGACATGGATGCCTTGTGATTCCTCTTGATGCTAACATCACAAAACATCTGTAATTGACATTGACAGATACGCAGCAGGGTACCTGCTTGACTTATTCCCATTAGGTTCAAGTGCAGGATCTTGGGCCTAAAGTTGTATAAATCAGAGCAACGCCATCAGAGACAGCTGGGCCTCTGTCCCTTATGCCCTCAGATCAGCATCAATTCGTCAGGACAAGGTGTTGAAAGCGTTTCACAGATTTCAGTTTCAATGGCACTTAAATCTTTTGTCTTGCCCATTAACCCTCTGAATGGCACACATACACAATCCATGTCTCAATTGTTTCAAGGCTTCAAAATCCTTCTTTAACCTGTCTCCTCCCCTTCATCTACACTGACTGAAGTGGATTCAACAGGTAACATCAATAAAAAAATTGTCAAAGACTCCAGTCACCCAAGTCATAGACTGTTGTCTCTGCTACCACACGGCAAGCGGTACAGGAGCACCAAGTCTAGGACCAAAAGGCTCTTCAACAGCTTCAACCCCCACAACAAAATGTGAAATAAGTCAAGGGTTATAATACCTTCTGAAGGAACTGTACTTACACACACAGGCAGTAATGTACCAGTGACTGGTGAACCAAGCCCCCCTCCTTTTTTTAACCAGCTCTTTTCAACCAACTCATGTTTAAGTCAAATACAACATGATAAAGCACCACTGTCTGTCTGTCTGTCTGTCTGTCTGTCTGTCTGTCTGTCTGTCTGTCTGTCTGTCTGTCTGTCTGTCTGTCTGTCTGTCTGTCTGTCTGTCTGTCTGTCTGTCTGTCTGTCTGTCTGTCTGTCTGTCTGTCTGTCTGTCACTCCGTCTGTTTTTGTCTGTCTGTAACTCTTAAGTGTGAATTGATATTACATATAGAGCCAATATATTAAGTACCTGGCAGTACATCTGTATCTTTCTGTTTTCTTCCTACCTCCACTGCACTCACATTAAGCTGTTTCTGTTAAGCCTGGCATCCTTTCCCCCAGCACCGGTAGCAGAAGACCAGGGCACCACAGTGCTTATGCAGAGCCCAGTAACATCCTAGTTGTGAATGAATAAACACATTTATTAGATAAAGAAGAAAGATTTAATAAATGTCTAATAGATGACCATTGGCTCATAATACCCTATGAAAGCCTAACTACTTACATTGCAAATATAAGTGCGTGTCTGTCATACATGCCCCCCCTATCCTAAGGGTTAATTACTATTACATACAGTACCAGTCTAAAGTTTGGACACACCTACTCATTCAAGGGCTTTTCTTTATTTTTACTATTTCCTACATTGTAGAATAATAGTGAAGACATCACAACTATTAAATAACACATGGAATCATGTGGTAACCAAAAGTGTTAAACAAATCAAAACATGTTGTATTTGAGATTCTTCAAAGTAGCCACCCTTTGTGTTGATGACAGCTTTGCACACTCTTGGCATTTTCTCAACCAGCTTCCTGAGGTAGTCACCTGGAATGCATTTCAATTAGCATTTGATTTGTGGAATTTCTTTCCTTCGTAAAGTGTTTGAGCCAATGCTTCACAGAGTTCAAGTAACAGACACATCTCAACATCAACTTTTTAGAGGAGACTGAGTGAATCAGGCCTTCATGGTCGAATTGCTGCAAAGAAACCTCTACTAAAGGACACCAATAATAAGAAGAGACTTGCTTGGGCCAAGAAACCCGAGCAATGGACATTAGACTGGTGGAAATCTGTCCTTTGGTCCGATGAGTCCAAAGTTTAGATTTTTGGTTCCAACCGCCGTGTCTTTGTGAGACGCAGAGTAAATGAACGGATGATCTCCGCATGTGTATTTCCCACCGTGAAGCATGTAGGAGGAGGTGTGATGGTGTTGGGGTGCTTTGCTGGTGACACTGTCTGTGATGTATTTACAATTCTAGGCACACTTAACCAGCATGGCTACCACAGCATTCTGCATCAATACGCCATCCCATCTGGTTTGCACTTAGTGGGACTATCATTTGTTTTTCAACAGGACAATGACTCAACACACCTCCACCCTGTGTAAGGGCTCTTTGACCAAGAAGGAGGGTGATGGATTGCTGCATCAGATGACCTGTCCTCCACAATCACCCAACCTCAACTCAATTGAGATGGTTTGGGAGGAGTTGGACCGCAAAAGGTGAAGGAAAAGCAGCCAACAAGTGCTCAGCATATGTGGGAACTCCTTCAAGGCTGTTGGAAAAACATTTTAGGTGAAGCTGGTTGAGAGAAAGCCAAGAGTGTGCAAAGCTGTCTTCAAGACAAAGGGTGGCTACTTTGAAGAATCTCAAATATAAAATATATTATGATTTGTTTAAACACTTTTGGTAACTACATGATTTTATGTGTTATTTCATAGTTTTGATGTCTTCACTATTGTTGAGCAATGTAGAAAATAGTAAAAATAAACAAAAACCCTTGAATAAGTAGGTGTTTCCAAACGTTTGACTGATACTGCATATAAAAAAGATATGATAATATTTGGTGTCAATTTTGACCAGCCCACCACAATAAAAGACAAGCACTTGCGAGGTAAGGGGACTTTTATGGTAACCGATTTAGATCCTACACAGGAGACCAAGTAACATTCTACAGAGGTATGCCCCTATGAAAATTGACCTCATGTGGCTGGAGTGTGTCAGCAGTTCCTGCAAGAGGAAGGCATTGATGGGCCCTCCCGTTCCCCAGACCTGAATCCAATTGAGCACATCTGGGACATCATGTCTCGCTCAATCCACCAACGCCACATTGCACCACAGACTGTCCAGGAGTTGGCAGATGCTTTAGTCCAGGTCTGGGAGGAGATCCCTCAGGAGACCATCCGCCACCTCATCAGGAGCATGCACAGGCGTTGTAGGGAGGTCATACAGGCACGTGGAGGCCCACACACTACTGAGCCTCATTTTGACTTGTTTTAAGGACATTACATCAAAGTTGGATCAGCCTGTAGTGTGGTTTTCCACTTTAATTTTGAGTGTGACTCCAAATACAGACCTCCATGGGTTGATACATTTGATTTCCATTGATCATTTTTGTGTGATTTTGTTGTCAGCACATTAAACTATGTAAAGAAAAAAATATTTAATAAGAATATTTCATTCATTCAGATCTAGGATGTGTTATTTTAGTGTTCCCTTTATATTTTTGAGCAGTGTATAATGTTTACATACCCTACATTACTCATCTCATATGTATGTACTGTGCTCTATACCATCTACTGCATCTTGCCTATGCCATTCGGCCATCGCTCATCCATATATTTATGTGTACATATTCTCAGTCATTCCTTTACACTTGTGTGTATAAATAAGGTAGTTGTTGTGAAATTGTTAGATTACTGCATGGTCGGAACTAGAATCGCAAGCATTTCGCTACACTCACATTAACATCTGCTAACTATGTGTATGTGACCAATATAATTTGATTTTGATTTGAAATTAATCCTGTAATCTCTCTCTTATTTACACTTCTGGTTGTTGGTCCCATTCAATAGAGACACAGAAGGACACCCACTGTGACCAAACATTAGATCAACAGAACATCTAAGTTAATCAGAAGAAGCTTGGTCCAGATGGGGGGGCAAGTGTATAGGACCAACATGAAGATGAGAGAGGGGAGAGGAGAGACAGAGAGAGAGATAGAGGGAGGAGAGGAGAAGATCATTAAAAGAGAAGAAATGAGAAACAAGCAAAGAAGAAAAAAGAGAGAAGAGAGGAGAAGACAAGAGAGGAGAAGAGGGGATAAGAGAAGAGAGGATAAGAGAAGACAAGAGGAGAAGAGAAGCCAAGAGGAGAAGAGAAGTCAAGAGGAGAAGAGAATAGAAGACAAGAGGAGAAGAGAATATAAGCCAAGAGGAGAAGAGAAGACAAGAGGAGAAGAGAATAGAAGCCAAGAGGAGAAGAGAAGCCAAGAGGAAAAGAGAAGAGAAGACAAGAGGAGAAGAGAAGCCAAGAGGAGAAGAGAAGACAAGAGGAGAAGAGAATAGAAGCCAAGAGGAGAAGAGAAGTGAAGCCAAGAGGAGAAGAGAATAGAAGCCAAGAGGAGAAGAGAAGACAAGAGGAGAAGAGAATAGAAGCCAAGAGGAGAAGAGAAGCCAAGAGGAAAAGAGAAGCCAAAAGGAGAAGAGAAGACAAGAGGAGAAGAGAAGACAAGAGGAAGCTGTTTCTGGATACTGAACTGATTTCAACCCTCCAGGCTGAACAACTCAGATAACCTTCAGGACAGGATGCCTCTACCATCTGCCTGAACTAGGGCTCAAACTGTCTTTCACCACGCCACACGTCACAGGTAAACATCAAGAACGTTCTCTCTCTAAGCAATTGGCAGGTTGTGGATGCAGGAAACGAGGCTTGGCTTGGCCTAGTCGTCATAGCACCATAGTCAGCATGGGGCCAAGAGTGATGAATCAGCAGATTCACAATCATCAATCACCCATCTCACAAAATGGAAGTCCAAAGCCCCAGTTCACATCCAGCAACTTTCAGGTGCAGGACGCAAAAAGTATAGTCTTAAAAAAGATACTGTATACCCCCTGTTGTTTATTGAGCGGGACGTTTTAACCAGAAGTTCTTTAACAGTCCTGGTTTGCTGTGACCCAGTAATGTCTAGCACAAATCAAATGAAATGGTGTTATTCACATGCGCCAAATACAACTGGTGTAGACCATTAAATGCAATTTACAACAGGTCTACACTAGAGCAGCAACAGTTCTACGTTGTACCAACCACATACTCTGACTGGAGGGGAGGAAACCTCAGACTGCAAGCCTTTCCAAGACCCACTTTCTCTGTTTCATAAGAATTGGCTCAGATTTGAATGCCAACACTGTGCCAACATTGGCCTATGTAGGCTAGTCTGCAATGGATGCTCCATGTGGTTTCTCTATTCATTTGTTCTCCTGTGTCATTTAATTTCAGACTTTCTGACTGGAACATATCATCCCGACTATCTAAACCAATCCCATATTCCTGCTTTGTAGCCTTCTTATGACGTAAGGCTTGGGACTTTACTCCCTACCACACACAGTCATTCTTAACTACTGATTCAGATACACAATGAGATGATGAAGAAACTAACTAAGAGACACATCAATCATATTTACTAAGCTCTCTGTGTCAGTGGCATCATTTTATTTCTATGATCTATGACTTGCGTTAGTTCCAATTACAGTCAAACCCGAACCACTGCCCCAGATACACTTAATGGTGCTGAAAAGAAACATCAATCACGCTAATATAAGCCTTCTGTCTGTGACCTCATTGTATTTCTAGAATCTAAGACAGTAGATGCATTAATAGAAGAAGCCTGTTATATGTTGTTTTATACCAGAGATATCTGGGTCAAGTTTACACTTTGAAAAACATCATTCAGGTACAGCTGGTTAGAAGGCCAATGTATAGCCTATCTTAGACCGTATCCGTCATTAAGAAAACACATTTACTTGTCTTACTATAGTGTAGTGTACATAGCTAACGCATGGTGTCCATATCACACTATCAGTCCTTTTGAGGGAAGAAAGGCTTAGGACAGGGGTTTTTCAACGTTTTCAGCCTGGGACCCAAATGAGAAATTCTGTGTTTTACTGGGACCCAAGCTTAGGAAAATATGCAACAATATGTAAATATCGGTACATTTCATTGCCCTTAGGCTTAAAAAAATAGACAAAAACAAATAACAATGAAATACCCATAAATATATTTTCATGTTTATTTTTCCCCATTATAAAACACTCTTACATACCTGTCTAGGTTGGAACTGTTGCTGTTAAATTACAATAAATCATTTCATTCTGAACTGCAATAAACTGATTGATCACATCACACAGACGTATAACTGAACACACACACATTCCTAATGAGAGGTGTGTGGCTGGTTGAAGTTTTCAACAAGCAGGTCTATTCTGTTCTTGACAGTACAGCACTGAGGTCATGCTCAGCATTGACACTACTTCTGTACTTGAGAACCCTGACTCGTGTTTGTGGGGCCAAACTGGATCAGAACATCTACTGCTTTCTCAGTCATGCTGAAGACCACTTCCTGCTGTAGATGAACAACCCAGAACTGTATTTGCCTCATTTTTTTTGTTTTTCAATAGAACTAGGCACGTTTGTTACAAACAAATTCTTATTTACAATGACGGTCTAGTTCTGGGGCAGAACAACAGATTTGTACCTTGTCAGCTTGGGGATTCAATCCAGCAACCTTTCTGTTACTGGCCCAAAGCGCTAACCACTAGGCTACCTGCCATCCCAAAAAGCATCTTGCTTTATTCCAGTTCAGAATAAAAAAGATTACTTTTATTTTAACAGCAACAGTTCCAACCTAGACTTGTTGTCGACAATAATTTCTACAGTAAAATGTACAGTAGGCCTGATCATTTTTCATCTTAATCTGTACTGTTCCTTAAGGTTGTACTACATCAAGAGAAACTCACATCTACTACTATGAGATAGTACTCCCTTAATTCTGCTTATCATCACCTGTTATAAAATGATGACAATGCCTTGCTAGTTGACTTACTTTCCACTGTCGAAGTACTGTTTCCTGAAGCACTGTTTCCTGAAGCACTGTTTCCTGAAGCACTGTTTCCTGAAGCACTGTTTCCTGAAACACTGTTTCCTGAAGTACTGTTTCCTGAAGCACTGTTTCCTGAAGCACTGTTTTCTGAAGCACTGTTTCCTGAAGCACTGTTTCCTGAAGCACTGTTTCCTGAAGCATTCTGCCCTGTTCTGAAAGAACTCCCTGGGTTTACCGTCATGTTGTGGATGTTTGGTCAGGACGTGTTGTTTTATTCATTAGTTTGTTTTGAGAGACTCATTACTAAGCACTTCCCCGCACAAAAGACATTGTGGGAGCTCCTCGTTATTTCTCAAAGTTTGTTTGAAAGAGACAGAAAGTCTGTTTTTGCGTTTCATGACGATTGAGCTGTCAGAACTTGTGGCTAGCAAATCAAATCAAATACAATTTTATTGGTCACATACACACATGGTTAGCAGATGTTAATGTGAGTGTAGCGAAATGCTTGTGCTTCTAGTTCCGACTTTGCAGTAATATCTAACAAGTTATCTAACAAATTCACAACAACTACCTTATACACACAAGTGTAAAGGAATGAATAAGAAAATGTACATATAAATATATTGATGAGCGAAGGCCATGCGGCATAGGCAAGATGCAGTAGATGGTGTACAATACTAAAGTGGCGTTATTTAAAGTGACTAGTGATACATTTATTAAGTCAATTTATTTAAGTGGCCAGAGATTTGAGTCTGTATGTAGGCAGAAGCATCTCTGTGTTAGTGGTGGCTGTTTAGCAGTCTGATGGCCTTGAGATAGAAGCTGTTCAGTCTCTCTGTCCCTGCTTTGATGCACCTGTACTGACTTCGCCTTCTGGATGATAGCGGGGTGAACAGGCAGTGGCTCGGGTGGTTGTTGTCCTTGATGATATTTTTGGCCTTCCTGTGACATCGGGTGGTGTAGGTGTCCTGGAGGGCACCTATATGAGTCCATTTCATGACAGCGGTAAGTGATGGCGAGTGAGAATGACAAGTCAGTGGCGGACAGTGCATCGTCAGAACAACAGCGCGTGGGTCGTGGAGTGATCTTCGCGGAGTGATTGAATCTTCCATTCCTCTCAAAAATTGTAGAAAAGGATGTTGTGCAGCAACTTACTGCCTTCCTGAAGACAAACAATGTCTGGTTTTAGACCAGTGCACTGTGACAGCACTTGTGAAGGTGGTAAATGACCTTTTAATGGCATCAGACCGAGGCTCTGCATCTGTCCTCGTGCTCCTTGACCTTAGTGCTGCTTTTGATACCATCGATCACCACATTCTTTTGGAGAGATTGGAAACCCAAATTGGTCTACACGGACAAGTTCTAGCCTGGTTTAGATCTTATCTGTCGGAAAGATATCAGTTTGTCTCTGTGAATGGTTTGTCCTCTGACAAATCAACTGTAAATTTCGGTGTTCCTCAAGGTTCTGTTTTAGGACCACTATTGTTTTCACTATATATTTTACCTCTTGGGGGATGTCATTCGAAAACATAATGTTAACTTTCACTGCTATGCGGATGACACACAGCTGTACATTTCAATGAAACATAGTGAAGCCCCAAAATTGCCCTCGCTAGAAGCATGTGTTTCAGATATAAGGAAGTGGATGGCTGCAAACTTTCTACTTTTAAACTCGGACAAAACAGAGATCCTTGTTCTAGGTCCCAAGAAACAAAGAGATCTTCTGTTGAATCTGACAATTAATCTTAATGGTTGTACAGTCGTCTCAAATAAAACTGTGAAGGACCTCGGCGTTACTCTGGACCCTGATCTCTCTTTTGAAGAACATATCAAGACCATTTCAAGGACAACTTATTTCCATCTACGTAACATTGCAAAAATCAGAAACTTTCTGTCCAAAAATGATGCAGAAAAATTAATCCATGCTTTTGTCACTTCTAGGTTAGACTACTGCAATGCTCTACTTTCCGGCTACCCGGATAAAGCACTAAATAAACTTCAGTTAGTGCTAAATACGGCTGCTAAAATCCTGAGTAGAACCAAAAAATTTGATCATATTACTCCAGTGCTAGCCTCCCTACACTGGCTTCCTGTCAAGGCAAGGGCTGATTTCAAGGTTTTACTGCTAACCTACAAAGCATTACATTGGTCCTGCCGTACATACCTACACGTACGCTACGATCACAAGACGCAGGCCTCCTAATTGTCCCTATAATTTCTAAGCAAACAGCTGGAGGCAGGGCTTTTTCCTATAGAGCTCCATTTTTATGGAATGATCTGCCCACCCATGTAAGAGACGCAAACTCGGTCTCAACCTTTAAGTCTTTACTGAAGACTCATCTCTTCAGTGGGTCATATGATTGAGTATAGTCTGGCCCAGGAGTGGGAAGGTGAACGGAAAGGCTCTGGAGCAACGAACCGCCCTTGCTGTCTCTGCCTGGCCGGTTCCCTTCTTTCCACTGGGATTCTCTGCCTCTAACCCTATTACAGGGGCTGAGTCACTGGCTTACTGGGGCTCTTTCATACCGTCCCTAGGAGGGGTGCGTCACTGATGTGATCTTCCTGTCTGGGTTGGCGCCCCCCCTTGGGTTGTGCCGTGGCGGAGATCTTTGTGGGCTATACTCGGCCTTGTCTCAGGATGGTAAGTTGGTGGTTGAAGATATCCCTCTAGTGGTGTGGGGGCTGTGCTTTGGCAAAGTGGGTGGGGTTATATCCTTCCTGTTTGGCCCTGTCCGGGGGTGTCCTCAGATGGGGCCACAGTGTCTCCTGACCCCTCCTGTCTCAGCCTCCAGTATTTATGCTGTAGTAGTTTATGTGTCGGGGGGCTAGGGTCAGTCTGTTATATCTGGAGTACTTCTCATGGCCTATTCGGTGTCCTGTGTGAATTTAAGTGTGCTCTCTCTAATTCTCCCTTTCTTTCTCTCTCTCGGAGGACCTGAGCCCTAGGACCATGCCTCAGGACTACCTGACATGATGACTCCTTGCTGTCCCCAGTCCAACTGGCCGTGCTGCTGCTCCAGTTTCAACTGTTCTGCCTTGTTATTATTGGACCATGCTGGTCATTTATGAACATTTGAACATCTTGGCCATGTTCTGTTAAAATCTCCACCCGGCACAGCCAGAAGAGGACTGGCCACCCCTCATAGCCCGGTTCCTCTCTAGGTTTCTTCCTAGGTTTTGACCTTTCTAGGGGGGGTTTCCTAGCCAACGTGCTTCTACACCTGCATTGCTTGCTGTTTGGGGTTTTAGGCAGGGTTTCTGTACAGCACTTTGAGATATCAGCTGATGTATGAAGGGCTATATCAATACATTTTATTTTATTTTTCAGCGTCAGGGACTGGGAGACTAGTCAGGATCGAGGGAAAGATGAATGGAGCAAAGTACAGAAAGATCCTTGATAAAAACCTGCTCCAGAGCGCTCAGGACCTCAGCTATATAAATACATTTGATTTGATTTGATCTTGTCGTGGAAATGTTCCTCTATTTACCAAATCATGAGCGCAAACCACAACACAAGTCAGAGTTAGTTATCAAAGTCCATCTTTAATTATATGAGCTCTATCATAACCCTGTGACTCTCAGATAAATTCAGTGTCTCTCAAAGAAATTCTCTGAGAGCCCCATTACAATGCAACTGAGATCCTTTAATAGCAAAGACCACACATAGTCAGACAGCATAGACATAATAAATCGTTCAGCTTTGTCTCCTTACTCAAACCCCAGAACCATTAAACCAATCCTCCATATCAACAGGCATATATCAAATTGTCATTTAGATACAACCAATTCTAAATACAACCAATCCTGGACAAACTCACGGAGAGGAGAATGATTGCTATAGGTTAAGATAGGGACAACATTAGAGGGAGCATAGAATGATTCCAGACACTGCCATCCTCCTTTCCCCGATGGGAAAAGTAGGGAGTGACTGGCACACAGACACAGTGGAGCAAAAGATATGTTTACACATGATGACACTTTGACCTCTCCCCTCTCTGAGGCCCATGCAACTTAGTCTTGACATAGAACAGATACTGCAACCCTGCCACAGTATTATACAAAAATAACATTCTTGATGAGAAGTAACTTACATTTACATTTACATTTAAGTCATTTAGCAGACGCTCTTATCCAGAGCGACTTACAAACATATGATGAATATAAAACATCTTACCTATGTTACCAACAAATTCTGATTATTCCACAACAATCTTCAAGAAAACTGCAGAAAAAAGATCCATTAACAGAGACCGCAGCTAAGCAGAGAGCGCAGTTGCACTTGGCCAAATCAATTCCAGTATTTATTAAATAATAATACATTTATATCGCGACCTTTAAGAAACACTGGAAAACACTCCCCTCTTTAACAAGCGGAGAAAGATACGTATGTTAATTAAAACTTCTTTGTTATAGGGGGCAGTATTTTCACTCAGGCCCAGAAGCTAGGATATGCATATAATTGGTGGATTTAGATAGAAAACAATCTAAAGTTTCAAAACTGTTAAATTTATGTCTGTGAGAACGGATAAGGCAGGCAAAACCCCGAGGACAAACCATCCAAAAAAAGAAAGGATTTCACTTTACCACTGTTTTCAATGGCTAGTACTATAATTATAGTACTCCCAAATTGCAGTTCCTAGGGCTTCCACTAAATGTCAACAGTCTTTAGAAAGAGTTTCAGGCTGTTTTTTGGAAAAATGACCCAGAAATTGTAGTTTTTCTAGGTGGCTCCCATTTTGGCTGTAGTGTTTCCAAGTTCGTGGAGGAAAGAGTGGTCTTTCTTATTTATCTCCGGTAATGAACATACTATTCTCCATCTTAAATGTTATCGTTTATTTGCATATTAGGATACCTAAGGTTTGGTTGTAAACGTTGTTTGACTTGTTTGGAAAAGTTTATTAGTAACGTATGGGATTCATTTTGTATGCATTATGATGGAGGGAAACTGAGTGGATTATTGACTGAAGCGCGCCAGCTAGTTTTTATGGATATAAAGAAGGACATTATCAAACAAAAGGACCATTTGTAATGTAACTGGGACCTTTTGGAGTGCCAACAGAAGAAGATCTTCAAAGGTAAGGCATATATTATATCGCTATTTCTGACTTTCGTGTCGCAACTCCCTGGTTGAAAATGATTTTATAGTTTATTTGCGTATTAGGATACCTAGCGGCACGCCTTTCCCAAACAGGTTTTAAGGGTGAATGCATCATCTTCTGACAGGTGGCTTCATTCTCACGTAACGTATCACATATGATGTACAACTAGCAGTACAAATGGATTTGTCATACACTGAGAGTCTGAGAGTCAATGCTGTTGACCTCTCTATGGTGATGTTGGCCTCTATATGGTGTTGTTAGCCTCTCTATGGTGATGTTGGACTCGATACATGGTGATGTTGGCCTCTCTATGGTGATGTTGGCCTCTATATGGTGATGCTGGCCTCTATATGGTGATGCTGGCCTCTCTAAGGGAATGCTAGCCTCTCTAAGGCGATGCTGGCCCTTCTAAGGCGATGCAGGCCTCTATATGGTGATACTGGGCTCTATATGGTGATGTTGGCCTCTATATATAATATTGGGCTCTATATAGTCATGTGGGTTTCAATATGGAGATGTAGGCCTCTAAGGTAATGTTTCCTCTAAAAGGTGATGTTGGACTCGAGATATGGTGATGTTGGCCTCTCTATGTTGATGTTGGCCTCTGTATGTTGATGCTTGCCTCTCTATGGTAATGCTGGCCTCTATATGGTGATGTTGGCCTCTATATGGTGATGTTGGCCTCTATATGGTGATGCTGGCCTCTATATGGTGATGTTGGGTTCTATATGGTGATGCTGGGTTCTAATATGGTGATGCTGGCCTCTATATGGTGATGTTGGGTTCTATATGGTGATGCTGGCCTTTTTATGGTGATGCTGATCTCTATATGGTTATGCTGGCCTTTCTATGGTGATGCTGAGCTCTATATGATGATGTTGGCCTCTATATAGTGATTTAGGTCTCTAAATGGTGATGCTGTCCTCTATATAGTGACGTTGGCCTCTATATGGTGACGTTGTCCTCTATATGGTGACATTGTCCTCTATATGGTGATGTTGGCCTCTGTATGGTGATGAAGACCAGGTTAGAGTTGTCTCCGGGCCTTTGGTGGGCAGAAAGCAGAGAGAGGATAGTTACTCAGCCATCCATGTGACAGAGCGCAGCTGTTCTGTAATAGCACCCAGACAACTGTCTCCTTGTTTGGGAGAACTAGCGCTGGACCTGAAACCAAACCACTGAAAACCTGGTTGCCCAATCAACATCACTACAGCACCAGTGGTGGTGGTGACTAAGAGGAGATCCCTCTCATTTATTTAGCTCTTCTGATATTTTGGACATGAACTATCCCTTTCCATTAAGGAGATCTAATCTCTCTGGCTGGGTAACAAATCATTGTAAACTACTGTAAATCTAATCTTACATTTTCCTTTCACATTATTGCTTCCATTTGTTGTGTGGGGCCTGTGTGACAAATGTGAATTGTAAAGTTAAATGGTACCAATACATTTCTGTCAAATCTCCATCATAACATACTGTATAGCCTAACTAAATTGTCCTTAACCGTAACCATTGTTTCCCTCTCTAAACCACATGTACTTCAACAACAATCACCATGGCCCCATTCTTCAAATCTATTTTGCAGCATGTTGTTTTGATATTTCTCGTGCTGCACGTGTTCAGACACAATGATGAATGAGTGTGCATGGTATTGATACAAAACTATGTCTGGCAGTACAAACAGTTGAGACAGAGAGAGAGACAGAGAGAGAGAGACAGAGAGAGAGACAGAGATAGAGAGATAGAGAGACAGCGAGAGACAGAGAGAGAGACAGAGATAGAGAGACAGCGAGAGACACAGAGAGAGAGACAGAGATAGAGAGACAGCGAGAGACACAGAGAGAGAGAGACAGAAAGACAGAGCGATTACACATTAATCAGGCCAGTAAACTAGCCACGGTTAAAAGTTTCCACTTTCAACATACCTCAGAGAATCTCAATGCATCAGTGTGAAGTAAAGAAGAGAAAATGAGACACGGGAACAGAACAACACAGGAGGCTATGCATGCGTCTTCAAAACACATGTCCAAATGGACTTCCCATCCAAAGCAAGTAAAAGAAGTAGAGAAGTTCCCATGATACAAGCAACAGAAGTTGGGATTGATGTTGAGAGGTTTTTAAATGGGTTGTTCGCAGACTACCAATGGCACTCGCCGGTCTCAGGGGTGTGTTTTATCAGACGACATTCTGTCTCATTGGCTGGAGGCCTCTCTCCAGCCAGGATGGGCCACTGTCAGGGCTCTGGCCTCTAGTGATAGCACTGTTTAATTTAAATTTGACTTCCTCAATAATGACAATTAAAGAGACTCAAATCATGAGAATGAATGGCTTTCTGCCTAAATGTAGCTCTGTTTAATGGCTGCATGGGGCCTTTAGTGCCTCATTTCAAAGGTTAAACCACTCATTCACTCACTGTCCTCAGATCTAAGAACAGAACAGGGCCAGATCCCTGCTGACCAGAAGAGCAGCTGAGGGTATTAGTCAAGATAGCAGGTAGGAATCACTATACATTATCTCTGAAGTTTACAATATGTACTAGGCATGCCATTGAGAAGTGATGAGCCTACTAATGGACTAAAAACAACGCTCAAGGGAGGATCTCTTGAGTTTGAAAGCACTTGTTTTCATCCAGGAGTAGCCTAGTCTGCAAAAGTCTGCAGTGAAAAACTAGCAGTGAAAAACTAGCAGTGAAAAACTAGCCTAGCTGGAATGTCTGGAAAAGTAGCAGGAAAGTCCTGAAATGTAGTTCTGGGTGTGAAGGGTTTGTGTGTTTTCGACCAACTTGAACGCCCTATGGATTTCTTCATCTGAAGCCTTGACTGACAGGCAGGATGAACATGTCAACCTCAACCTGTATATCTACATAGTGTCATATTTGTCTAGAACATTCTCTCCACTCTATCCCCTAGGACACATCTTACCTCAGAGGCTTAATCTGGCATGGGCGGTAGGCCGTAAAACATGAAAACTAGTAGTCTGGGTCTGGATACCTACAGTAATACTCCACAGGTGTGGCGGGGTTCTTTACAGTAGTCTGATACCTACAGTAATACTCCACAGGTGTAGGGGTTTCTTTACAGTAGTCTGATACCTACAGTAATACTCCACAGGTGTAGGGGTTTCTTTACAGTAGTCTGATACCTACAGTAATACTCCACAGGTGTAGGGGGTTTCTTTACAGTAGTCTGATATCTACAGTAATACTCCACAGGTGTAGGGGGTTTCTTTACAGTAGTCTGATACCTACAGTAATACTCCACAGGTGTAGGGCGTTTCTTTACAGTAGTCTGATACCTACAGTAATACTCCACAGGTGTGGGGGGTTTCTTTACAGTAGTCTGATACCTACAGTAATACTCCACAGGTGTGGGGGGGTTCTTTACAGTAGTCTGATACCTACAGTAATACTCCACAGGTGTAGGGGGTTTCTTTACAGTAGTCTGATACCTACAGTAATACTCCACAGGTGTAGGGCGTTTCTTTACAGTAGTCTGATACCTACAGTAATACTCCACAGGTGTAGGGGGTTTCTTTACAGTAGTCTGATACCTACAGTAATACTCCACAGGTGTAGGGGTTTCTTTACAGTAGTCTGATATCTACAGTAATACTCCACAGGTGTAGGGGGTTTCTTTACAGTAGTCTGATACCTACAGTAATACTCCACAGGTGTAGGGCGTTTCTTTACAGTAGTCTGATACCTACAGTAATACTCCACAGGTGTAGGGGGCTTCTTTACAGTAGTCTGATACCTACAGTAATACTCCACAGGTGGGGGGGGGGTTCTTTACAGTAGTCTGATACCTACAGTAATACTCCACAGGTGTGGGGGGTTTCTTTACAGTAGTCTGATACCTACAGTAATACTCCACAGGTGTGGGGGGGTTCTTTACAGTAGTCTGATACCTACAGTAATACTCCACAGGTGTGGGGGGTTTCTTCCTTACAGGCATCTACCACAAATTAGCAACATACCAAACAGTTGAAGAAGAAGAGCCCTTGGAATGGTTTGTGACTCGATTTGTTTTGTAAGCAAAATAAGGCTGGGATTCATTACAACATGACTAGCAGCCTGCGAGATCAGATCAGATCAGATCCACAAATGGCCAACTGTGGTTTATCTCCACGATCATCAACAATCAACAGTCTATATTCTCTCCAACAGAAAAGCCATGTTTTCACATTCATCTGACACTCAAACACACCCCACTTAGGAGCATGGTGAGAAGTCATATTAGGACCTGTTTTCACATTCATCTGACACTCAAACATACCCCACTTAGGAGCATGATGAGGAGTCATATTAGGACCTGTTTTCACATTCATCTGACACTCAAACATACCCCACTTAGGAGCATGCTGAGGAGTCATATTAGGACCTGTTTTCACATTCATCTGACACTCAAACATACCCCACTTAGGAGCATGGTGAGGAGTCATATTAGGACCTGTTTTCACATTCATCTGACACTCAAACATACCCCACTTAGGAGCATGGTGAGGAGTCATATTAGGACCTGTTTTCACATTCATCTGACACTCAAACATACCCCACTTAGGAGCATGGTGAGGAGTCATATTAGGACCTGTTTTCACATTCCAGTTTGAATGATTAGTCATCAATGACTTGATTACCAAGACTATAGATATAGCTAGGATATACCGGAGACTTTATGTCGGAGGGAGAAATAGTTTCTTGATACGTTTCCACTTTCCAAAATATGAACGTTTATCTTTCTTATTCTCTTCTTCCCCTATTTCCTGTGAGTTAATACTCTTCCTCCTCTAACTCCTGTGAGTCACTACTCTTCCTCCTCCATCTCCTGTGAGTCACTACTCTTCCTCCCCTATCTCCTGTGAGTCACTACTCTTCCTCCCCCATCTCCTGTGAGTCACTACTCTTCCTCCTCCATCTCCTGTGAGTCACTACTCTTCCTCCCCTATCTCCTGTGAGTCACTACTCTTCCTCCCCCATCTCCTGTGAGTCACTACTCTTCCTCCGCTATCTCCTGTGAGTCACTACTCTTCCTCCTCCATCTCCTGTGAGTCACTACTCTTCCTCCCCTATCTCCTGTGAGGCACTACTCTTCCCCCCATCTCCTGTGAGTCACTACTCTTCCTTCGCTATCTCCTGTGAGTCAATACTCTTCCTCCCCTATCTCCTATGAGTCACAACTCTTCCTCCCCTATCTCCTGTGAGTCACAACTCTTCCTCCCCTATCTCCTGTGAGTCACTACTCTTCCCACCATCTCCTGTGAGTCACTACTCTTCCTTCGCTATCTCCTGTGAGTCAATACTCTTCCTCCCCTATCTCCTATGAGTCACAACTCTTCCTCCCCTATCTCCTGTGAGTCACAACTCTTCCTCCCCTATCTCATGTAAGTCACTACTCTTCCTCCCCATCTCCTGTGAGTCACTACTATTCACCTTTGAGCCCAACTTCTTCCAGGTACCTGTTAACTAATTGATCTAACAGTGACTGACTACACTCACAGGGACAAAACGTTATGTAACTCCCTTAAAAACAACCTTTTAAATCACTAATAATAAATCGTCTGATACAACACATTGGAAACACTGAGATTTGAACCAGAAACAAATATTTATGTATTTCATGGTTGTTGGTAACATACCACAGGACTAATATCTATTGCAGGCAGTACAGACGTAATTATCTCCAATCATCTAACCTGAAAACAAACATACATCTATTAATACCTATACAGTTAGACTTTGAATGCTGCATAAATATAGTATTTAGGACAAGAACAAATTCAATTGTACTAGCCTTCCCAACACTGCTTGGATGAAGCAACCTGTCACTTGTCTTATCAGCCCTGTTTGGAATGATTGGAAGCTAAGAAGAGGACTGGACTAGCTACTTAACAAGTGACATGGATACTGATGGGTGCCATTAGATATGAGGGGCTGGGGCAGTATAATGATTACGGTAATCACAATGTAAACAGCAGTTGCCATTCAAGGCACATTAAGTGGGTCAAACAAACAGCTAGTCAGTGCTGTAACCTCATCTAACTACTGAAAAGCAGTAACATTCATATCATTCACAGTATTATGGGATTGTTTGTTATTTTTAAAGCACCGTTGATGGAAAATCTGCGGGCGGGAGGGAGGAGGGGGAGGGGGAGGGAGGAGGAGGGGGAGGGAGGAGGAGGGAGGAGGGGGAGGAGGAGGGAGGAGGAGGGGAGGGAGGAGGAGGGAGGGGGGAGGGGCAGACGAAGGAAGCAAGGGGCTTAGCTGGGTCTATTTTTTGTCCTTATAAAGAATGCGTAGTGCAGATAGATGAGTTGCGGTGAAAACGTCTTGGCACATCAACCAGTCCTGGGATCCAACAGTAGTATGTATGAGGCTGAGTATCTCATCTCAAAGCTACAGTCTGGGATTAGTTTTTCAGTTAAATGACAGCCCCGCCACTTGTTTTGGTATATGGCTGAGGGATGGAGTTGTGATAAAGTGAGACAGTTGTGCAGAGCTCATAAGACACTTGTAAGTTCTATTCTTCAATAATCAGTGGGTCAATATCAAGAATTGAAATGGCTCTTAAACAGATTCCCGGCTTCAACATTTAAGGCAGTGATCATACACTATATTCAGCCGCAGGCTGTTTTTTTTCATGAGTGGAAGGGGGGCAGAACGTAATTACAAATCATTTGTAGACTGCAAATTGACCACAAGAAGCCCAAACAGATATGATTAAAAACATAGCATTTGTATTCAATCACGTGTTTCTCTATTATGCATGGGAACAATTGGGAACAGATTTCCAAAATTAAAATAACTGGGAACTGATTTCCTGGTGTTTCTATAGTCTTTTATGTCAGGCCAAATTTAGGGGAACCCTGCTTTAAGAAGTGACGCATGGCTTCTGCAGCTGCTCCGTAGTGCTGACTGCTGACTGTTGGTGCAAGATAGGCGCCGACAGAGCTGGTTGCCTCACTTCGAGTCCTTAGGAAACTATGCAGTATATTTTTTTTATGTATTATTTCTTATGTTGTTACCCCAGGAAATCTGAAGTCTTATTACATACAGACGGGGAAGAACTATTGGATATAAGAGAGACGTCAACTTACCCACATTACGACCGGGAATAGGACTTTCCCGAAGCGGATCCCCTGTTTGGACCACCACCCAGGACAATGGATCTGATCCCAGAAGGCAGACGGAGTGGCCTCCTGGTCAGGCTCCGTAGACGTGCACATCGCCCACCGCTCCCGAGTATTCTACTCACTAATGTCCAGTCTCTTGACAACAAGACCAAATTTGAGCAAGCCTTCCAGAGAGACATCAGAGATTGTAACATTCTCTGTTTCAGGGAATCATGGCTTTCTCTGGATATGTTGTCGGAATCGGTTCAGCCACCAGGCTTCTCCATGTATCGCACCAACAGATATAAACACCTCTCTGCAAAGAGGAAGGGCTTCATGAATAACGAGTCATGGTGTAATCATAACAGCATACAGGAACTCAAGTCCTTCTGCTCACCCAACCTAGAATTCCTTACAATCAAATGCTGGCCATGTTACTTCCCAAGAGAAATCTCGTCAGTTATCGTCACAGTTGTGTACATTCCCCCTCAAGCAGACACCATGACAGTCCTCAAGGAACTTCACTGGACTCTATGTAAACTGGAAACCATATATCCTGAGGCTGCATTTATTGTAGCTGGGGATTTGAACAAAGCATGGGAACAAGGCTACCTAAATTCGAATCAGCATATTAATTGTAGTACTTGACGGGGTCATACACTTGATCACTGCTACTCTAACTTCCGCGATGCCCTCCCCCGCACTCCCTTCTGCAAATCCAACCACGATGCCATCTTGCTCCTACCGTCTTATAGGCAGAAACTCAAACAGGATATACCAGTGACTAGAATCATTCAATGCTGGTATGATCAATCGGAATCCACGTTTCAAGATTGTTTTGACCACGCGGACTAGGAAATGTTCTGGTCAGCCTCAGAGAACAACATTGATCTATACGCCGACCCGGTGAGTGAGTTTATTAGGAAGTGCATTAAAGATGTTGTACACACTGTGACTATTAAAACCTACCCTAACCAGAAACCGTGGATGGATGGCGGCATTCGCGTAAAACTGAGAGTGCGAACCACTGCATTTAACTGTGGAAAGAGGTCTGGGAATATGGCTGAATATAAACAGTGTAGTTATTCCTTCCGCAAGACAATCGAACAAGCGAAATGCCGGTGCAGGTACAAAGTGGAGTCGCAATCGATGGCTCAGACACAAACCGTATGTGGCAGGCTCTACAGGAAATCATGGACTACAAAAAGAAAACCAGCCATGTCACGGACACTGACATCACGCTTCCAGACAAACTCAACACCTTCCCGCTTTGAGGATTAAACAGTGCCACCGTCTCGGCCTGCTAACAAGGACTGTGCCCCCCCTCACCCCTCTCCTTCTCTGTGGCCAACGTGAGTAAAACATTTAAACGTGTTAACCCTCGCAAGGCTGCTGGCCCAGACGGCGTCCCTAGCCAAGTCATCAGAGCATGTGCAGACCAACTGTCTGGTGTGTTTACGGACATATTCAATCTCTCCCTATGCCAGTCTGCTGTCCACACATGCTTAAAGATGGCCACCATTGTCCTTGTACCCAAGAAGGCAAAGATAACTGAACTAAATGAGTACCGCCCCGTAGCACTCACTTCTGTCATCATGAAGTGCTTTGAGAAACAATTCGAGGATCATATCACCTCCACCTTACTGTCCACCCTAGACCCACTTCAGTTTGCATACCGCCCTAACAGGTCCACAGACGATGCAATCGCCATCACACTGCACACTGCCCTATCCCATCTGGACAAGAGGAATACATTTACATTACATTACATTACATTTAAGTCATTTAGCAGACGCTCTAATCCAGAGCGACGAATACCTATGTAAGAATGCTGTTCATCGACTACAGCTCAGCATTCAACACCATATTACCCTCCAAGCTCATCATCATGCTGGAGGGCCTGGCTCTCAACCCTGCCCTGTGCAATTGGGTCCTGGACTTTCTGACGGGCCGCCCCCATGTGGTGAAGGTAGGAAACAACATCTCCACTTCGCTGACCCTCAACACTGGGGCCCCACAAGTGTGCGTTCACAGCCCCCTCCTGTACTCCCTGTTCACCCACAACTGCGTGGCCATGCACGCCTCCAACTCAATTATCAAGTTTGCAGACGACACAACAGTAGTAGGCTTGATTACCAACAACGATGAGACAGCCTACAGGAGGTGAGGGCGTTCGGAGTGCGGTGTCAGGAAAACAACCTCTCACTCAATGTCAACAAATCAAAGAAGATGATCATGGCCTTCAGGAAACAGCAGAGAGAGCACCCTCCTATCCACATTGAAGGACAGCAGTGGAAAGTTCCTCGGCATACACATCACAGACAAACTGAAATGGTCCACCCGCTTTGAGGACAATACAGTGCCACTGACACGGCCTGCAACGAAAACATGCGGTCTCTCCTTCACTGCAGCCGAGGTGAGTAAGACATTTAAACGTGTTAACCCTCGCAAGGCTGCAGGCCCAGACGGCATCCCCAGCCGCGCCCTCAGAGCATGCGCAGACCAGCTGGCCGGTGTGTTTACGGACATATTCAATCAATCCCTATACCAGTCTGCTGTTCCCACATGCTTCAAGAGGGCCACCATTGTTCCTGTTCCCAAGAAAGCTAAGGTAACTGAGCTAAACGACTACCGCCCCGTAGCACTCACTTCCGTCATCATGAAGTGCTTTGAGAGACTAGTCAAGGACCATATCACCTCCACCCTACCTGACACCCTAGACCCACTCCAATTTGCTTACCGCCCAAATAGGTCCACAGACGATGCAATCTCAACCACACTGCACACTGCCCTAACCCACCTGGACAAGAGGAATACCTATGTGAGAATGCTGTTCATCGACTACAGCTCGGCATTCAACACCATAGTACCCTCCAAGCTCGTCATCAATCTCGAGACCCTGGGTCTCGACCCCGCCCTGTGCAACTGGGTACTGGACTTCCTGACGGGCCGCCCCCAGGTGGTGAGGGTAGGCAACAACATCTCCTCCCCGCTGATCCTCAACACGGGGGCCCCACAAGGGTGCGTTCTGAGCCCTCTCCTGTACTCCCTGTTCACCCACGACTGCGTGGCCACGCACGCCTCCAACTCAATCATCAAGTTTGCGGACGACACAACAATGGTAGGCTTGATTACCAACAACGACGAGACGGCCTACAGGGAGGAGGTAGTGGAGAGGGTAGCAAGTTTTAAGTTCCTCGGCATACACATCACAGACAAACTGAATTGGTCCACTCACACTGACAGCGTCGTGAAGAAGGCGCAGCAGCGCCTCTTCAACCTCAGGAGGCTGAAGAAATTCGGCTTGTCACCAAAAGCACTCACAAACTTCTACAGATGCACAATCGAGAGCATCCTGGCGGGCTGTATCACCGCCTGGTACGGCAACTGCTCCGCCCTCAACCGTAAGGCTCTCCAGAGGGTAGTGAGGTCTGCACAACGCATCACCGGGGGCAAACTACCTGCCCTCCAGGACACCTACACCACCCGATGTTACAGGAAGGCCATAAAGATCATCAAGGACATCAACCACCCGAACCACTGCCTGTTCACCCCGCTATCATCCAGAAGGCGAGGTCAGTACAGGTGCATCAAAGCTGGGACTGAGAGACTGAAAAACAGCTTCTATCTCAAGGCTATCAGACTGTTAAACAGCCACCATTGAGTGGCTGCTGCCAACACACTGTCATTGACACTGACCCAACTCCAGCCACTTTAATAATGGGAATTGATGGGAAATGATGTAAATATATCACTAGCCACTTTAAACAATGCTACCTTATATAATGTTACTTACCCTACATTATTAATCTCATATGCATACGTATATACTGTACTCTACATCATCGACTGCATCCTTATGTAATACATGTATCACTAGCCACTTTAACTATGCCACTTTGTTTACTTTGTCTACATACTCATCTCATATGTATATACTGTACTCGATACCATCTACTGTATGCTGCTCTGTACCATCACTCACTCATATATCCTTATGTACATATTCTTTATCCCCTTACACTGTGTATAAGACAGTAGTTTTAGAATTGTTAGTTAGATTACTTGTTGGTTATCACTGCATTGTCGGAACTAGAAGCACAAGCATTTCGCTACACTCGCATTAACATCTGCTAACCATGTGTATGTGACAAATAAAATTTGATTTGATTTGATTTGACACAGACAGTGTGGTGAAGAAGGCGCAACAGCGCCTCTTCAACCTCAGGAGGCTGAAGAAATTTGTCTTGTCACCCAAAACACTCACAAACTTTTACAGATGCACAATCAAGAGCATCCTGTCGGACTGTATCACAGCCTGGTACGGCAACTGCTCCGCCCACAACCGTAAAGCTCTCCAAAGGGTAGCGAGGTCTGCACAACGCATCACCAGGGGCAAACTACCTGCCCTCCAGGACACCTACACCACCCGATGTCACAGGAAGGCCAAAAAGATCATCAAGGACAACATCCACCCGAGCCACTGCCTGTTCACACCGCTACCATCCAGAAGGCGAGGTCAGTACAGGTGCATCAAAGCTGAGACCGAGAGACTGAAAAACAGCTTCTATCTCAAGGCCATCAGACATCATAACTAAACTTGCTAAACAGCAATCACTAACAGAGAGGCTGCTGCCTACACTGAGACCCAATCACTGGTCACTTAATAAATTGATCACTAGTCACTTTAAACAATGCCACTTTACATAATGCCACTTTAATAATGTTGGGGCGACAGGTACAGTAGCTGGGGAGGCAGGTAGCCTAGTGGTTAGAGCATTGGACGAAAGATTGCAAGCTCAAATCCCTGAGCTGACAAGGTAAAAATCTGTTGTTCTTCCCCTGAACAAGGCAGTTAACCCACTGTTCCTAGGCAGTCATTGAAAATAAGAATTTGTTCTTTATTGACTTGCCTAGTTAAATAAAAAAAAACGTTTACATATCTTACATTACTCATATCACATGTATATACTGTATTTTATACTATATATTGCACCTTGCCTATTCCACTCGGCCATCGCTCATCCATATACTTATATGTACATATTCTCATTCGCCCCTTTAGATTTGTGTGTATAAGGTAGTTGTTGGGAAATTGTTAGATTACTTGTTAGATATTACTGCACTGTCGGAACTAGAAGCACAAGCATTTCCCTACACTCACATTAACATCTGCTAACCATGTGTCTGTGAACAATACAATTTGATTTGATTTGCTGACATCATATGAAGTCACTTGTGCACATAGGGCCCCTATTCAAAAGTAGTGCACTGTAGGGTGGCTTTTGGAACACAGATATATCTTTCCGCTCAGAAAGGTGTTGAGGAAGACCCAAATCGTGAAAGGTGAATATTAAGAAAATAACGCCAAGTAACACAGGGTGAGTATGGAAAGAGGAGACTTGTTTCCAGAATCAGATTAAATCTTTCTCTCCCCAAAGAGGACTATGAAAATCTGACGACAAAAATGGATATTACCTTAGACACAGATAATTCATCTGAGTTTCCCTATTGTTCTCCTTCTCTAGTAGTTGAGTAAAAGGTACTGACTGAAAGCCAGTATGATTTTTAACAGATGCTTTTATCCAAGGCAACCTATGGTCATGCATTCATATATTACTTTAATTGTATTGGTGGTCCCAGGAATTGAACCCACGATCGTGGTGTTGCAAGTGCCATGCTCTACCAACTGAGCTACAGTAGCCTATTCAGTAACATATACTATTTTAAAAACAACCAACCCTGACATAAACACAAGCCAAGTCAATCTAGACACCAACATCTCATCAACTGTTCGTTAATGATCCTAGAGGGCTTCAGTAGTTCTCCCAACAGTACACATTTTTGTTGTAACCCCGGAAAAACACACCTGATTCTACTTATTGCGGGCATGATGATGAGTTGACAAGTTAGTTGAACCATGTGTGTTTGTCTGGGCCACATCAAACGTGTGTGCTGTTGGGGTTACTTGAGGACTGAAGGTGGGAAAAACTGCCTTACATTGAGATTTGACACGAAAATACATGAATTAATGAATTAATTCAGCAGTGTGGTTTATTGCTCTTTAGCTTTCTTCCTGAACCTGGAGTCATCAAGATAGGATGGTACTCAATCTGTTTACAACTCACCTCACATGGCAAGGAACACTTCACATCCCCTTGAATTAAATCTGCCTCTATGACACTGCTTCCTTACTGTAAAGCAATGACGTTAAGCACCACACAACTAAATAAATAACAAACGCCTGAAAGATGCATTATTTATGTTTTCTGATACCAGCACTAGGATTAAACTGAACCCTGGAATCCGATGTCGACATTATAGATAGCCTTAGCTCTTATGGACTAACAGAATAGAAACAGGACTGAAAGATGTCCCCTGAAACAGATAAATTGGAGATTGTGTTGATTGACAGGTAAGAAAGGCTTGTGCTATGGCCTGAGTCTTCTCTGAACACACTGCTTAGTGGGGCATTGAACACCCCCAGTGGGCTATTCCAGGGACGATGGCTCTGGAAGCAAGGATTGCCCCCCCCCCAGAGAGGGGGTCCAAAGTGGGACATAGCAAGTCTAAACTACCCCACTCCATCTATTATCCTGGGGGTTTTCCTTTCCATGGAATCCACACAGCAGCAGACCTGGGTTGATTAATATTCAAAATCATTTCAAGTCATTTACCTGTGCTTGATTGAGTTTGCCTGGCACAATATAAGTAATGGAATAGTCCCCAAAGTGAAAACCCAACCCATCTGGTACCCTGGGCAGGCTCAAGCAACCACTGACAATCTTTTAAAGAAAACAAATACCATTTGAACACAGGTCTGTAGTCTTGGGGGTTCTCCATGGAATCCACCACAGCAGCAGATATGGCAGTGTGTTGTTCTACTCAGTCAGGCCAGTCAGAGCTGGACCTCCCTCTGAGACTGTGTCCAATATCCAATTGATAGAGGGGAGCAAGTCCAAGGGGAGCAGGACAACAAAATAAACCACAGGCCTGATTCTAGTCTGGTTAATGTATTACCATCATGCGCTGCCTGATTCTAGGTCTGGTTAATGTATTACCATCATGCTCTGACTTCTTCCTTGCTACAGACAGCTATATTGGTCTGCTAATACTGGACTATTAAAGGCCCAGTGCACAATTTTTATTTTTGTATAACTTTTTTGTATTATTATTATTTTTCAGAGGGTGCTGCAGCACCCTCAGCACGCCTACTTCCTGCGGCTAATGGGAATAACTTCCAAGATGTTATGTCTCTATTCAAGCTGTTATTGGTCTGGTGTCAAGTTCACCTTTGTTGCCATATTTGAGTTTCCTTTCATTTATGATAATGGCGAAGAGGGTATATGTAGAAAGTTGAGCTCCACTCGTTTTTGTGATATAACATGCCATAATCCTCTAACTGTATGAAGTGCCTTATGAATGCTGGAGGAATGTCAATTCATATTGGTTTGATTCTAACTTGAACACTTACATTTTGTGCTTTATTGCCACACTACAATAAATAGGGCACTCACCTGAACCCTGTGTGTGTGTAACAGTCCTGCAAAGTCAAGAATTGAGGGGTTACACCTGCAGAGAGGAGAATAAGGGTCAAGGGTCATATGGGTATATTTAAAATTAATTTATTTGCAAATTATGGTGGAAAATAAGTATTTGGTCAATAACAAAAGCTTATCTCAATACTTTGTTATATACCCTTTGTTGGCAATGACAGAGGTCAAACGTTTTCTGTTAGTCTTCACAAGGTTTTCACACATTGTTGCTGGTATTTTGGCCCATTCCTCCATGCAGATCTCCTCTAGAGCAGTGATGTTTTGGGGCTGTTCCTGGCAACACAAACTTTCAACTCCCTCCAAAGATTTTCTATGGGTTTGAGATCTGGAGACTGTCTAGGCCACTCCAGGACCTTGAAATGCTTCTTACGAAGCCACTCCTTCGTTGCCCGGGCGGTGTGTTTGGGATCATCGTCATGCTGAAAGACCCAGCCACGTTTCATCTTCAATGCCCTTGCTGATGGAAGGAGGTTTTCACTCAAAATCTCACGATACATGGCCCCATTCATTCTTTCCTTTACATGGATCAGTCGTCCAAAAAACAGCCAAAAACCAGCCCCAAAGCATGATGTGTCCACCCCCATGCTTCACAGTAGGTATGGTGATCTTTGGATGCAACTCAGCATTCTTTGTCCTCCAAACACGACGAGTTCAGTTTTTACCAAAAAGTTATATTTTGGTTTCATCTGACCATATGACATTCTCCCAATCTTCTTCTGGATCATCCAAATGCTCTCTAGCAAACTTCAGACGGGCCTGGACATGTACTGGCTTAAGCAGGGGGACACATCTGGCACTGCAGGATTTGAGTCCCTGGCGGCGTAGTGTGTTACTGATGGTAGGCTTTGTTACTTTGGTCCCAGTTCTCTGCAGGTCATTCACTAGGTCCCCCCGTGTGGTTCTGGGATTTTTGCTCACCGTTCTTGTGATCATTTTGACCCCACGGGGTGAGATCTTGCGTGGAGCCCGAGATCGATGGAGATTATCAGTGGTCTTGTATGTCTTCCATTTCCTAATAATTGCTCCCATAGTTGATTTCTTCAAACCAAGCTGCTTACCTATTGCAGATTCAGTCTTCCCAGCCTCATTTTGTCTGTCATAGTTGCATAGTTGCAGTGTACCTATGATGAAAATTACAGGCCTCTCTCATCTTTTTAAGTGGGAGAACTTGCACAATTGGTGGCTGACTAAATACTTTTTGCCCCACTGTATAGGCCTGCAGAAAGGACAAAATGCGTTGAGTCTAACATCTAATATTTTAGTTTACCCGTAAAGTATAAGGTAGTTCATCTGTAATTTATAAACCTGTAACTTATAAACCGTTTGAAGGTACTAGATTGTTTTGTACAGTTTGAATGGATACAATTGGAGTTTCTACTCCAATCTCTTCTCCACTAGCAAACTGACGAACCAAAGTAAAGAGACTTTTCACAGTGTGGAAAAAATAACTGATGGGAAAGAAAGAACCGATTTTGAAATGAGAGGAAAAGTGAGAGAGGAGGAAGACGAGGTAGGAGGGAGGAAGACGGGGGACCATCTACCATGATAAAACCAGATGTGGGGGGGATGTTTGTTACCAGACGACGACACATTAGATTCCTGCAGCTGTTTTTTATGAGGCTGAAAAAGTCTCCGGCTGTTGCTTCCTGGTTCATGCCATGGTAGAGGTACAGAGCTACAGATACAGTATAATATAATTACTGAAATGGGCATTCCCATTCAAGTCAACAGTCTGTCAGAAATACCATAGAAAAAAAATTACTGGAATGGATATCCAGTCTGAGGGGCTTTGTCCATTCTAGTAATTATATTTTTATGGCTACAGCATTTACCGCACTGGTACCTTATAGCCAGGCCATATTATCACATCAGGCAGTTGGAATAGGAAGGAATCCACAGTGAAGGGGTCCAGTCCTGCTGCAATCCTCTGGTCCTGCACGTCTTATTCCATGGGTTCTCTGGCCCTGCACGCCTCATTCTGGGGGTCCTCTGGTCCTGCACGTCTTATTCCAGGGGTTCTCTGGCACTGCACGCCTCATTCTGGGGGTCCTCTGGCCCTGCACGTCTTATTCCAGGGGTCCTCTGGTCCTGCACGCCTCATTCCAGTGGTTCTCTGGTCCTGCACGCCTTATTCCAGGGGTCCTCTGGTCCTGCACGCCTCATTCCAGGGGTCCTCTGGTCCTGCACGCCTCATTCCAGGGGTTCTCTGGTCCTGCACGCCTCATTCCAGGGGTTCTCTGGTCCTGCACGTCTTATTCCAGGGGTCCTCTGGCCCTGCACGCCTCATTCCAGGGGTCCTCTGGTCCTGCACGCCTCATTCCAGGGGTCCTCTGGTCCTGCACGCCTCATTCCAGGGGTTCTCTGGTCCTGCACGCCTTATTCCAGGGGTTCTCTGACCCTGCAAGCCTCATTCCAGGGGTTCTCTGACCCTGCACGCCTCATTCCAGGGGTTCTCTGACCCTGCACGCCTCATTCCAGGGGTCCTCTGGTCCTGCATGCCTCATTCCAGGGGTTCTCTGACCCTGCACGCCTCATTCCTGGGCTCCTCTGGTCTGCATGGCTCATTCCAGGGGTTCTCTGACCCTGCACGCCTCATTCTGGGGGTCCTCTGGTCCTGCACGCCTCATTCCAGGGGTTCTCTGACCCTGCACGCCTCATTCCAGGTGTTCTTTGACCCTGCACGCCCCATACCAGGGGTCCTCTGGTCCTTCACGTCTTATTCCAGGGGTCCTCTAACCCTGCACACCTTATTCCAGGGGTCCTCTGACCCAGCACGCCTCATTCCAGGGGTCCTCTAACCCTGCACGCCTTATTCCAGGGGTCCTCTAACCCTGCACGCCTTATTCCAGGGGTCCTCTGGTCCTGCACGTCTTATTCCAGGGGTCCTCTGACCCAGCACACCTTATTCCAGGGGTCCTCTGACCCAGCACACCTTATTCCAGGGGTCCTCTAACCCTGCACACCTTATTCCAGGGGTCCTCTGGCCCTGCAAGCCTTATTCCAGGGGTCCTCTGACCCAGTACACCTTATTCCAGGGGTCCTCTGACCCAGCATACCTTATTCCAGGGGTCCTCTGACCCAGTACGCCTTATTCCCGGGGTCCTCTAACCCTGCACACCTTATTCCAGTGGTCCTCTAACCCTGCACGCCTTATTCCAGGGGTCCTCTGGTCCTGCACGTCTTATTCCAGGGGTCCTCTGACCCAGCACACCTTATTCCAGGGGTCCTCTGACCCAGCACACCTTATTCCAGGGGTCCTCTAACCCTGCACACCTTATTCCAGGGGTCCTCTAACCCTGCACACCTTATTCCAGGGGTCCTCTAACCCTGCACACCTTATTCCAGGGGTCCTCTAACCCTGCACACCTTATTCCAGGGGTCCTCTAACCCTGCACGTCTTATTCCAGGGGTCCTCTGGTCCTGCACGCTTCATTCCAGGGGGCCTCTGACCCAGCACACCTTATTCCAGGGGTCCTCTAACCCTGCACACCTTATTCCAGGGGTCCTCTAACCCTGCACACCTTATTCCAGTGGTCCTCTAACCCTGCACACCTTATTCCAGGGGTCCTCTAACCCTGCACACCTTATTCCAGGGGTCCTCTAACCCTGCACACCTTATACCAGGGGTCCTCTAACCCTGCACACCTTATTCCAGGGGTCCTCTAACCCTGCACGCCACATTCCAGGGGTCCTCTAACCCAGTACGCCTTATTCCAGTGGTCCTCTAACCCTGCACACCTTATTCCAGTGGTCCTCTAACCCTGCACACCTTATTCCAGTGGTCCTCTAACCCTGCACACCTTATTCCAGGGGTTCTCTGGCCCTGCACGCCTCATTCTGGGGGTCCTCTGGTCCTGCACGTCTTATTCCAGGGGTTCTCTGGCCCTGCACGCCTCATTCTGGGGGTCCTCTGGCCCTGCACGTCTTATTCCAGGGGTCCTCTGGTCCTGCACGTCTTATTCCAGGGGTCCTCTGGTCCTGCACGCCTCATTCCAGGGGTTCTCTGGTCCTGCACGCCTTATTCCAGGGGTCCTCTGGTCCTGCACGCCTCATTCCAGGGGTCCTCTGGTCCTGCACGCCTCATTCCAGGGGTCCTCTGGTCCTGCACGCCTCATTCCAGGGGTTCTCTGGTCCTGCACGCCTCATTCCAGGGGTTCTCTGGTCCTGCACGTCTTATTCCAGGGGTCCTCTGGCCCTGCACGCCTCATTCCAGGGGTCCTCTGGTCCTGCACGCCTCATTCCAGGGGTCCTCTGGTCCTGCACGCCTCATTCCAGGGGTTCTCTGGTCCTGCACGCCTTATTCCAGGGGTCCTCTGGTCCTGCACGCCTCATTCCAGGTGTCCTCTGGTCCTGCACGCCTCATTCCAGGGGTCCTCTGGTCCTGCACGCCTCATTCCAGGGGTTCTCTGGTCCTGCACTCCTCATTCCAGGGGTTCTCTGGTCCTGCACGTCTTATTCCAGGGGTCCTCTGGCCCTGCACGCCTCATTCCAGGGGTCCTCTGGTCCTGCACGCCTCATTCCAGGGGTCCTCTGGTCCTGCACGCCTCATTCCAGGGGTTCTCTGGTCCTGCACGCCTTATTCCAGGGGTTCTCTGACCCTGCAAGCCTCATTCCAGGGGTTCTCTGACCCTGCACGCCTCATTCCAGGGGTTCTCTGACCCTGCACGCCTCATTCCAGGGGTCCTCTGGTCCTGCATGCCTCATTCCAGGGGTTCTCTGACCCTGCACACCTCATTCCTGGGGTCCTCTGGTCTGCATGCCTCATTCCAGGGGTTCTCTGACCCTGCACGCCTCATTCTGGGGGTCCTCTGGTCCTGCACGCCTCATTCCAGGGGTTCTCTGATCCTGCACGCCTCATTCCAGGTGTTCTTTGACCCTGCACGCCCCATACCAGGGGTCCTCTGGTCCTTCACGTCTTATTCCAGGGGTCCTCTAACCCTGCACACCTTATTCCAGGGGTCCTCTGACCCAGCACGCCTCATTCCAGGGGTCCTCTAACCCTGCACGCCTCATTCCAGGGGTCCTCTAACCCTGCACGCCTTATTCCAGGGGTCCTCTGGTCCTGCACGTCTTATTCCAGGGGTCCTCTGACCCAGCACACCTTATTCCAGGGGTCCTCTGACCCAGCACACCTTATTCCAGGGGTCCTCTAACCCTGCACACCTTATTCCAGGGGTCCTCTGGCCCTGCAAGCCTTATTCCAGGGGTCCTCTGACCCAGTACACCTTATTCCAGGGGTCCTCTGACCCAGCACACCTTATTCCAGGGGTCCTCTGACCCAGTACGCCTTATTCCAGGGGTCCTCTAACCCTGCACACCTTATTCCAGTGGTCCTCTAACCCTGCACACCTTATTCCAGGGGTCCTCTAACCCTGCACACCTTATTCCAGGGGTCCTCTAACCCTGCACACCTTATTCCAGGGGTCCTCTAACCCTGCACACCTTATTCCAGGGGTCCTCTAACCCTGCACACCTTATTCCAGGGGTCCTCTAACCCTGCACACCTTATTCCAGGGGTCCTCTAACCCTGCACGCCTTATTCCAGGGGTCCTCTAACCCTGCACGCCTTATTCCAGGGGTCCTCTAACCCAGTACGCCTTATTCCAGGGGTCCTCTAACCCTGCACACCTTATTCCAGGGGTCTTCTAACCCTGCACACCTTATTCCAGTGGTCCTCTAACCCTGCACGCCTTATTCCAGGGGTCCTCTAACCCTGCACACCTTATTCCAGTGGTCCTCTAACCCTGCACGCCTTATTCCAGGGGTCCTCTAACCCAGTACACCTTATTCCAGTGGTCCTCTAACCCTGCACGCCTTATTCCAGGGGTCCTCTAACCCTGCACACCTTATTCCAGTGGTCCTCTAACCCTGCACACCTTATTCCAGTGGTCCTCTAACCCTGCACACCTTATTCCATTGGTCCTCTGACCCTTCACGTCTCATTCCAGGGGTCCTCTAACCCTGCACACCTTATTCCAGGGGTCCTCTGACCCTGCACGCCTCATTCCAGGGGTCCTCTAACCCTGCACACCTTATTCCAGTGGTCCTCTGACCCTTCCCGTCTTATTCCAGGGGTCCTCTAACCCTGCACACCTTATTCCAGGGGTTCTCTAACCCTGCACGCCTCATTCCAGGGGTCCTCTGACCCTTCACGTCTTATTCCAGTGGTCCTCTGACCCTGCACACCTTATTCCAGTGGTCCTCTGACCCTTCACACCTTATTCCAGTGGTCCTCTGACCCTTCACACCTTATTCCAGGGGTCCTCTAACCCTGCACACCTTATTCCAGGGGTCCTCTGACCCTGCACACCTTATTCCAGTGGTCCTCTGACCCTGCACACCTTATTCCAGGGGTCCTCTAACCCTGCACACCTTATTCCAGGGGTCCTCTAACCCTGCACACCTTATTCCAGTGGTCCTCTGGCCCTGCAAGCCTTATTCCAGTGGTCCTCTGGCCCTGCAAGGAACGGAACACACATCTGGAGCCTAACATGACAACACTAGATCATCTGAAGCCCAACGAGACAACACTAGATCCTCCAGAGCCTAACGTGACAACACTAGACCATCTGCAGCCTAACGTGTGACAATACTAGATCATCTGGAGCCTAACGTGACAACACTAGATCATCTGGAGCCTAAAGTGTGACAACACTAGATCATCCAGAGCCTAACGTGACAACACTAGATCATCTGCAGCCTAAAGTGTGACAACACTAGATCATCTGCAGCCTAACGTGACAACAATAGATCATCTGCAGCCTAACGTGACAACACTAGATCATCTGCAGCCTAACGTGACAACACTAGACCATCTGCAGCCTAACGTGACAACACTAGACCATCTGCAGCCTAACGTGACAACACTAGATCATCTGCAGCCTAACTTGACAACACTAGACCATCTGCAGCCTAACGTGACAACACTAGACCATCTGCAGCCTAACGTGACAACACTAGATCATCCAGAGCCTAACGTGTGACAACACTAGATCATCTGGAGCCTAAAGTGACAACACTAGATCATCTGCAGCCTAACGTGTGACAACACTAGATCATCTGGAGCCTAACGTGTGACAACACTAGACCATCTGCAGCCTAACGTGACAACACTAGATCATCTGCAGCCTAACGTGACAACACTAGACCATCTGCAGCCTAACGTGACAACACTAGATCATCCAGAGCCTAACGTGTGACAACACTAGATCATCTGGAGCCTAATGTGACGACACTAGATCATCTGCAGCCTAACATGACAACACTAGATCATCTGGAGCCTAACGTGACAACACTAGATCATCTGGAGCCTAACATGACAACACTAGATCATCTGGAGCCTAATGTGACAACACTAGATCATCTGGAGCCTAACGTGACAACACTAGATCATCTGGAGCCTAACGTGACAACACTAGATCATCTGCAGCCTAACGTGACAACACTAGATCATCTGCAGCCTAACGTGACAACACTAGATCATCTGCAGCCTAACGTGACAACACTAGACCATCTGGAGCCTAACATGACAACACTAGATCATCTGCAGCCTAACGTGACAACACTAGATCATCTGCAGCCTAACGTGACAACACTAGATCATCTGCAGCCTAACGTGACAACACTAGATCATCTGCAGCCTAACGTGACAACACTAGATCATCTGCAGCCTAACGTGACAACACTAGACCATCTGCAGCCTAACGTGACAACACTAGATCATCTGGAGCCTAACATGACAACACTAGATCATCTGCAGCCTAATGTGACAACACTAGATCATCTGGAGCCTAACATGACAACACTAGATCATCTGGAGCCTAACGTGACAACACTAGATCATCTGCAGCCTAACGTGTGACAACACTAGACCATCTGGAGCCTAACGTGTGACAACACTAGACCATCTGCAGCCTAACGTGACAACACTAGACCATCTGCAGCCTAACGTGACAACACTAGACCATCTGCAGCCTAACGTGACAACACTAGATCATCTGCAGCCTAACGTGACAACACTAGACCATCTGCAGCCTAACGTGACAACACTAGATCATCCAGAGCCTAACGTGTGACAACACTAGATCATCTGCAGCCTAACGTGACAACACTAGATCATCTGGAGCCTAACGTGACAACACTAGATCATCTGGAGCCTAACGTGACAACACTAGATCATCTGCAGCCTAACGTGACAACACTAGATCATCTGCAGCCTAACGTGACAACACTAGACCATCTGGAGCCTAACATGACAACACTAGATCATCTGCAGCCTAACGTGACAACACTAGATCATCTGGAGCCTAACTGCAGCCTAATGACAACACTAGATCATCTGGAGCCTAACATGACAACACTAGATCAACAACTAGATCATCTGGAGCCTAACGTGACAACACTAGATCAGCTGCAGCCTAACGTGACAACACTAGATCATCTGGAGCCTAATGTGACAACACTAGATCATCTGGAGCCTAATGTGACAACACTAGATCATCTGGAGCCTAACATGACAACACTAGATCATCTGCAGCCTAACGTGACAACACTAGATCAGCTGCAGCCTAACGTGACAACACTAGATCATCTGGAGCCTAAAGTGTGACAACACTAGATAATCTGGGGCCTAACGTGACAACACTAGATCATCTGCAGCCTAACGTGTGACAACACTAGATCATCTGCAGCCTAACGTGACAACACTAGATCAGCTGCAGCCTAACATGACAACACTAGATCATCTGCAGCCTAACGTGTGACAACACTAGATCATCTGCAGCCTAACGTGACAACACTAGATCAGCTGCAGCCTAACGTGACAACACTAGATCATCTGCAGCCTAACGTGTGACAACACTAGATCATCTGCAGCCTAACGTGACAACACTAGATCATCTGGAGCCTAACGTGACAACACTAGATCATCTGGAGCCTAACGTGACAACACTAGATCATCTGGAGCCTAACGTGACAACACTAGATCATCTGGAGCCTAACGTGACAACACTAGATCATCTGCAGCCTAATGTGACAACACTAGATCATCTGCAGCCTAACGTGACAACACTAGATCATCTGGAGCCTAACGTGACAACACTAGATCATCTGCAGCCTAACGTGACAACACTAGATCATCTGCAGCCTAACGTGACAACACTAGATCATCTGCAGCCTAATGTGACAACACTAGACCATCTGGAGCCTAACATGACAACACTAGACCATCTGGAGCCTAACATGACAACACTAGATCATCTGCAGCCTAACGTGACAACACTAGATCATCTGCAGCCTAACGTGACAACACTAGATCATCTGCAGCCTAACGTGACAACACTAGATCATCTGCAGCCTAACGTGACAACACTAGATCATCTGCAGCCTAACGTGACAACACTAGACCATCTGCAGCCTAACGTGACAACACTAGATCATCTGGAGCCTAACATGACAACACTAGATCATCTGGAGCCTAACATGACAACACTAGATCATCTGGAGCCTAACATGACAACACTAGATCATCTGGAGCCTAACATGACAACACTAGATCATCTGGAGCCTAACGTGACAACACTAGATCATCTGCAGCCTAACGTGTGACAACACTAGATCATCCAGAGCCTAACGTGTGACAACACTAGATCATCTGGAGCCTAATGTGACGACACTAGATCATCTGCAGCCTAACATGACAACACTAGATCATCTGGAGCCTAACGTGACAACACTAGATCATCTGGAGCCTAACATGACAACACTAGATCATCTGGAGCCTAATGTGACAACACTAGATCATCTGGAGCCTAACGTGACAACACTAGATCATCTGGAGCCTAATGTGACAACACTAGATCATCTGGAGCCTAATGTGACAACACTAGATCATCTGGAGCCTAACATGACAACACTAGATCATCTGGAGCCTAACGTGACAACACTAGATCAGCTGCAGCCTAACGTGACAACACTAGATCATCTGGAGCCTAACATGACAACACTAGATCATCTGCAGCCTAACGTGTGACAACACTAGATCATCTGGAGCCTAATGTGACAACACTAGATCATCTGGAGCCTAACATGACAACACTAGATCATCTGCAGCCTAACGTGTGACAACACTAGATCATCTGCAGCCTAACGTGTGACAACACTAGATCATCTGCAGCCTAACGTGTGACAACACTAGATCATCTGGAGCCTAATGTGACAACACTAGATCATCTGCAGCCTAACGTGACAACACTAGATCATCTGCAGCCTAACGTGTGACAACACTAGATCATCTGCAGCCTAACGTGACAACACTAGATCAGCTGCAGCCTAACATGACAACACTAGATCATCTGCAGCCTAACGTGTGACAACACTAGATCATCTGCAGCCTAACGTGACAACACTAGATCAGCTGCAGCCTAACGTGACAACACTAGATCATCTGCCGCCTAACGTGTGACAACACTAGATCATCTGCAGCCTAACGTGACAACACTAGATCATCTGCAGCCTAACATGACAACACTAGATCATCTGGAGCCTAACGTGACAACACTAGATCATCTGGAGCCTAACGTGACAACACTAGATCATCTGCAGCCTAACGTGACAACACTAGATCATCTGCAGCCTAACGTGACAACACTAGATCATCTGCAGCCTAACGTGACAACACTAGATCATCTGCAGCCTAACGTGACAACACTAGATCATCTGCAGCCTAACGTGACAACACTAGATCATCTGCAGCCTAACGTGACAACACTAGATCATCTGCAGCCTAACGTGACAACACTAGATCATCTGCAGCCTAACGTGACAACACTAGACCATCTGCAGCCTAACGTGACAACACTAGATCATCTGGAGCCTAACATGACAACACTAGATCATCTGCAGCCTAATGTGACAACACTAGATCATCTGGAGCCTAACATGACAACACTAGATCATCTGGAGCCTAACGTGACAACACTAGATCATCTGCAGCCTAACGTGTGACAACACTAGACCATCTGGAGCCTAACGTGTGACAACACTAGACCATCTGCAGCCTAACGTGACAACACTAGACCATCTGCAGCCTAACGTGACAACACTAGACCATCTGCAGCCTAACGTGACAACACTAGATCATCTGCAGCCTAACGTGACAACACTAGACCATCTGCAGCCTAACGTGACAACACTAGATCATCCAGAGCCTAACGTGTGACAACACTAGATCATCTGCAGCCTAACGTGACAACACTAGATCATCTGGAGCCTAACGTGACAACACTAGATCATCTGGAGCCTAACGTGACAACACTAGATCATCTGCAGCCTAACGTGACAACACTAGATCATCTGCAGCCTAACGTGACAACACTAGACCATCTGGAGCCTAACATGACAACACTAGATCATCTGCAGCCTAACGTGACAACACTAGATCATCTGGAGCCTAACGTGACAACACTAGATCAGCTGCAGCCTAACGTGACAACACTAGATCATCTGGAGCCTAATGTGACAACACTAGATCATCTGGAGCCTAATGTGACAACCCTAGATCATCTGGAGCCTAACATGACAACACTAGATCATCTGCAGCCTAACGTGACAACACTAGATCAGCTGCAGCCTAACGTGACAACACTAGATCATCTGGAGCCTAAAGTGTGACAACACTAGATAATCTGGAGCCTAACGTGACAACACTAGATCATCTGCAGCCTAACGTGTGACAACACTAGATCATCTGCAGCCTAACGTGACAACACTAGATCAGCTGCAGCCTAACATGACAACACTAGATCATCTGCAGCCTAACACTGATCATCTGACAACACTAGATCATCTGCAGCCTAACGTGACAACACTAGATCAGCTGCAGCCTAACGTGACAACACTAGATCATCTGCAGCCTAACGTGTGACAACACTAGATCATCTGCAGCCTAACGTGACAACACTAGATCATCTGGAGCCTAACGATGAGCAACACAACACTAGATCATCTGGAGCCTAACGTGACAACACTAGATCATCTGGAGCCTAACGTGACAACACTAGATCATCTGCAGCCTAATGTGACAACACTAGATCATCTGCCTAACGTGACAACCTAATCATCTGTGACAACACTAGATCATCTGGAGCCTAACGTGACAACACTAGATCATCTGCAGCCTAACGTGACAACACTAGATCATCTGCAGCCTAACGTGACAACACTAGATCATCTGCAGCCTAACGTGACAACACTAGATCATCTGCAGCCTAACATCTGCAGCCTAACGTGACAACACTAGACCATCTGGAGCCTAACATGACAACACTAGATCATCTGCAGCCTAACGTGACAACACTAGATCATCTGCAGCCTAACATCTGCAGCCTGACAACACTAGATCATCTGCAGCCTAACGTGACAACACTAGATCATCTGCAGCCTAACGTGACAACACTAGATCATCTGCAGCCTAACGTGACAACACTAGACCATCTGCAGCCTAACGTGACAACACTAGATCATCTGGAGCCTAACATGACAACACTAGATCATCTGCAGCCTAATGTGACAACACTAGATCATCTGGAGCCTAACATGACAACACTAGATCATCTGGAGCCTAACGTGACAACACTAGATCATCTGCAGCCTAACGTGTGACAACACTAGACCATCTGGAGCCTAACGTGTGACAACACTAGATCATCTGCAGCCTAATGTGACAACACTAGATCATCTGCAGCCTAACGTGTGACAACACTAGATCATCTGGAGCCTAACGTGACAACACTAGACCATCTGGAGCCTAACGTGACAACACTAGACATCTGGAGCCTAACATGACAACCCTAGATCATCTGCAGCCTAACGTGACAACACTAGATCATCTGCAGCCTAAACGTGACAACACTAGATCATCTGCAGCCTAATCATCTGCGCGACAACACTAGATCATCTGCAGCCTAACGTGACAACACTAGATCATCTGCAGCCTAACGTGACAACACTAGATCATCTGCAGCCTAACGTGACAACACTAGATCATCTGCAGCCTAACGTGACAACACTAGATCATCTGGAGCCTAACATGACAACACTAGATCATCTGCAGCCTAACGTGACAACACTAGATCATCTGCAGCCTAACGTGACAACACTAGATCATCTGCAGCCTAACATCTGACAACACTAGACCATCTCTGCAGCCTAACGTGACAACACTAGACATCTGCAGCCTAACGTGACAACACTAGATCAGCTGCAGCCTAACGTGACAACACTGCAGCCTAACGTGACAACACTAGATCATCTGCAGCCTAACGTGACAACACTAGACCATCTGCAGCCTAACGTGACAACACTAGATCATCCAGAGCCTAACTGTGTGACAACACTAGATCATCTGGAGCCTAATGTGACAACACTAGATCATCTGCAGCCTAACGTGACAACACTAGATCATCTGCAGCCTAACAGTCATCTGACAACACTAGATCATCTGGAGCCTAACGTGACAACACTAGATCATCTGGAGCCTAATGGACAACACTAGATCATCTGTGACAACACTAGATCATCTGGAGCCTAACGTGACAACACTAGATCATCTGGCCTAACGCCAATCTGATCATCTGGAGCCTAATGTGACAACACTAGATCATCTGGAGCCTAATGTGACAACACTAGATCATCTGCAGCCTAACGTGACAACACTAGATCATCTGCAGCCTAATCATCTGTGACAACACTAGATCATCTGGAGCCTAACGTGACAACACTAGATCATCTGCAGCCTAACGTGTGACAACACTAGATCAACACTAGACCATCTGGAGCCTAACGTGATGACAACAACTAGATCATCTGCAGCCTAATGTGACAACACTAGATCATCTAACGCAACACTAGATCATCTGCAGCCTACGTGTGACAACACTAGATCATCTGCCTAACGCAACACTAGACCATCTGGAGCCTAACGTGACAACACTAGACATCTGGAGCCTAGACTGAGCAACCTAGATCATCTGCAGCCTAACGTGACAACACTAGATCATCTGCAGCCTAACGTGATCATCTGACAACACAACACTAGAT
The DNA here is from genome assembly GCF_034236695.1 of Oncorhynchus nerka. Lineage (NCBI taxonomy): Eukaryota > Metazoa > Chordata > Actinopteri > Salmoniformes > Salmonidae > Oncorhynchus > Oncorhynchus nerka. Next base: position 722,282 of record NC_088423.1, read on the forward strand.
CAGCCTCTGACAACAGATCATCTGCAGCCTAACGACAACACTAGATCATCTGCAGCCTAACGTGACAACACTAGATCATCTGGAGCCTAACATGACAACACTAGATCATCTGCAGCCTAACGTGACAACACTAGACCATCTGCAGCCTAACGTGACAACACTAGACCATCTGCAGCCTAACGTGACAACACTAGATCATCTGCAGCCTAACTTGACAACACTAGACCATCTGCAGCCTAACGTGACAACACTAGACCATCTGCAGCCTAACGTGACAACACTAGACCATCTGCAGCCTAACGTGACAACACTAGATCATCTGCAGCCTAACGTGACAACACTAGACCATCTGCAGCCTAACGTGACAACACTAGATCATCCAGAGCCTAACGTGTGACAACACTAGATCATCTGGAGCCTAATGTGACAACACTAGATCATCTGCAGCCTAACATGACAACACTAGATCATCTGGAGCCTAACGTGACAACACTAGATCATCTGGAGCCTAATGTGACAACACTAGATCATCTGGAGCCTAATGTGACAACACTAGATCATCTGGAGCCTAATGTGACAACACTAGATCATCTGGAGCCTAATGTGACAACACTAGATCATCTGGAGCCTAATGTGACAACACTAGATCATCTGGCCTAACGTGCCTAATGTGACAACACTAGACAGCTGCAGCCTAACGTGACAACACTAGATCATCTGGAGCCTAATGTGACAACACTAGATCATCTGGAGCCTAATCATCTGCAGCCTGTGACAACACTAGATCATCTGCAGCCTAACGTGTGACAACACTAGACCATCTGGAGCCTAACGTGTGACAACACTAGATCATCTGCAGCCTAATGTGACAACACTAGATCATCTGCAGCCTAACGTGTGACAACACTAGATCATCTGGAGCCTAACGTGACAACACTAGACCATCTGGAGCCTAACGTGACAACACTAGACATCTGGAGCCTAACATGACAACCCTAGATCATCTGCAGCCTAACGTGACAACACTAGATCATCTGCAGCCTAACGTGTGACAACACTAGATCATCTGCAGCCTAATGCGTGACAACACTAGATCATCTGCAGCCTAACGTGACAACACTAGATCATCTGCAGCCTAACGTGTGACAACACTAGATCATCTGGAGCCTAACATGACAACACTAGATCATCTGCAGCCTAACGTGACAACACTAGACCATCTGCAGCCTAACGTGACAACACTAGACCATCTGCAGCCTAACGTGACAACACTAGATCATCTGCAGCCTAACTTGACAACACCAGACCATCTGCAGCCTAACGTGACAACACTAGACCATCTGCAGCCTAACGTGACAACACTAGACCATCTGCAGCCTAACGTGACAACACTAGATCATCTGCAGCCTAACGTGACAACACTAGACCATCTGCAGCCTAACGTGACAACACTAGATCATCCAGAGCCTAACGTGTGACAACACTAGATCATCTGGAGCCTAATGTGACAACACTAGATCATCTGCAGCCTAACATGACAACACTAGATCATCTGGAGCCTAACGTGACAACACTAGATCATCTGGAGCCTAACATGACAACACTAGATCATCTGGAGCCTAATGTGACAACACTAGATCATCTGGAGCCTAATGTGACAACACTAGATCATCTGGAGCCTAATGTGACAACACTAGATCATCTGGAGCCTAATGTGACAACACTAGATCATCTGGAGCCTAATGTGACAACACTAGATCAGCTGCAGCCTAACGTGACAACACTAGATCATCTGGAGCCTAATGTGACAACACTAGATCATCTGACAACAACACACTAGATCATCTGGCCTAGCCTAACATGACAACACTAGATCATCTGGAGCCTAACGTGACAACACTAGATCATCTGCAGCTGTGACAACACTAGATCATCTGCAGCCTAACACAACACTAGATCATCTGCAGCCTAACGTGACAACACTAGATCATCTGGAGCCTAACTGTGACAACACTAGATCATCTGACCATCTGCAGCCTAACGTGACAACACTAGATCATCTGCAGCCTAACGTGACAACACTAGATCATCTGCAGCCTAACGTGTGACAACACTAGATCATCTGCAGCCTAACGTGACAACACTAGATCATCTGCAGCCTAACGTGATGCACAACACTAGATCATCTGCAGCCTAACGTGACAACACTAGACAACACTAGATCATCCAGAGCCTAACGTGTGACAACACTAGATCATCTGGAGCCTAATGTGACAACACTAGATCATCTGCAGCCTAACATGACAACACTAGATCATCTGGAGCCTAACGTGACAACACTAGATCATCTGGAGCCTAACATGACAACACTAGATCATCTGGAGCCTAATGTGACAACACTAGATCATCTGGAGCCTAATGTGACAACACTAGATCATCTGGAGCCTAATGTGACAACACTAGATCATCTGGAGCCTAATGTGACAACACTAGATCATCTGGAGCCTAATGTGACAACACTAGATCATCTGGAGCCTAATGTGACAACACTAGATCAGCTGCAGCCTAACGTGACAACACTAGATCATCTGGAGCCTAATGTGACAACACTAGATCATCTGGAGCCTAATGTGACAACACTAGATCATCTGGAGCCTAACATGACAACACTAGATCATCTGCAGCCTAACGTGACAACACTAGATCAGCTGCAGCCTAACGTGACAACACTAGATCATCTGCAGCCTAACGTGTGACAACACTAGATCATCTGGAGCCTAAAGTGTGACAACACTAGATCATCTGGAGCCTAACGTGACAACACTAGATCATCTGCAGCCTAACGTGTGACAACACTAGATCATCTGCAGCCTAACGTGACAACACTAGATCATCTGGAGCCTAACGTGACAACACTAGATCATCTGCAGCCTAACGTGTGACAACACTAGATCATCTGCAGCCTAACGTGACAACACTAGATCATCTGGAGCCTAACGTGACAACACTAGATCATCTGGAGCCTAACGTGACAACACTAGATCATCTGGAGCCTAACGTGACAACACTAGATCATCTGGAGCCTAACGTGTGACAACACTAGACCATCTTGAGCCTAACGTGTGACAACACTAGATCATCTGCAGCCTAATGTGACAACACTAGATCATCTGCAGCCTAACGTGTGACAACACTAGATCATCTGGAGCCTAACGTGACAACACTAGACCATCTGGAGCCTAACGTGACAACACTAGACCATCTGGAGCCTAACATGACAACACTAGATCATCTGCAGCCTAACGTGACAACACTAGATCATCTGCAGCCTAACGTGTGACAACACTAGATCATCTGGAGCCTAACATGACAACACTAGATCATCTGCAGCCTAACGTGACAACACTAGATCATCTGCAGCCTAACGTGACAACACTAGACCATCTGGAGCCTAACATGACAACACTAGATCATCTGGAGCCTAACGTGACAACACTAGATCATCTGCAGCCTAACGTGTGACAACACTAGACCATCTTGAGCCTAACGTGTGACAACACTAGATCATCTGCAGCCTAATGTGACAACACTAGATCATCTGCAGCCTAACGTGTGACAACACTAGATCATCTGGAGCCTAACGTGACAACACTAGACCATCTGGAGCCTAACGTGACAACACTAGACCATCTGGAGCCTAACGTGACAACACTAGATCATCTGCAGCCTAACGTGACAACACTAGATCATCTGCAGCCTAACGTGTGACAACACTAGATCATCTGCAGCCTAACGCGTGACAACACTAGATCATCTGCAGCCTAACGTGTGACAACACTAGATCATCTGGAGCCTAACATGACAACACTAGATCATCTGCAGCCTAACGTGACAACACTAGATCATCTGCAGCCTAACGTGACAACACTAGACCATCTGGAGCCTAACGTGACAACACTAGACCATCTGGAGCCTAACGTGACAACACTAGATCATCTGCAGCCTAACGTGACAACACTAGATCAGCTGCAGCCTAACGTGTGACAACACTAGATCATCTGGAGCCTAACATGACAACACTAGATCATCTGCAGCCTAACGTGACAACACTAGACCATCTGGAGCCTAACGTGACAACACTAGATCATCTGCAGCCTAACGTGACAACACTAGACCATCTGGAGCCTAACATGACAACACTAGATCATCTGCAGCCTAACGTGACAACACTAGACCATCTGGAGCCTAACGTGACAACACTAGACCATCTGGAGCCTAACGTGTGACAACACTAGATCAGCTGCAGCCTAACGTGACAACACTAGATCATCTGCAGCCTAACGTGTGACAACACTAGATCATCTGCAGCCTAACATGACAACACTAGATCATCTGCAGCCTAACATGACAACACTAGATCATCTGGAGCCTAACGTGACAACACTAGATCATCTGCAGCCTAACGTGACAACACTAGATCATCTGCAGCCTAACGTGACAACACTAGACCATCTGGAGCCTAACGTGACAACACTAGATCATCTGCAGCCTAACGTGACAACACTAGACCATCTGGAGCCTAACATGACAACACTAGACCATCTGGAGCCTAACGTGTGACAACACTAGATCAGCTGCAGCCTAACGTGACAACACTAGATCATCTGCAGCCTAACGTGTGACAACACTAGATCAGCTGCAGCCTAACGTGACAACACTAGATCATCTGCAGCCTAACATGTGACAACACTAGATCAGCTGCAGCCTAACGTGACAACACTAGATCATCTGGGCCTACGATCTAATATTCATCATCTATGGTGAAAATGACCAGGCCTACCTTGGGAAAGAGGTATTTTAAACTCAATGGGACTGGTGAAATAAAGATGAAATAAAAACATGCCGTAGGGTGATTCATTTTAAACTCAACAGAAGGTCATGGCTATGGTGATGGTGAGCCTAATGCGTGAGAACACTAGGAATCAGTATATTCACAACCTATAGTGTTACGTGTCTATGTTAGTGTATACATGACATATACATGACATGTATATGACATATACTGTATACATGACAGTTATTCATTTGATGAGGCTACGATGGAAGGTCATGTGTGATGGTTGATGACCTACAGTCTCATACAGATGTAGGATCTTAATTTGATCACCCTGTTGCTGGGCAACTTTCCTGCAATGCAGGACATTTAAAACGTGTAGTTGATTTAAGGTTTAAAAAGGCTACTGAAGTTTGTCATTTCCACCTTGAAATTTCAGACTTGATTTTCCCTTAAGAAAAATTAATCAACCTGTACAAAAATGTCCACTAATTATGATCCACATAATAATTCACATTTCCTTTTGCTGCAGGATTATTATTTTTTCTTCTCCAGGTTGAGTGAAGGTTTTCCATCAACACAGGGAGCTGAACATTAAAATGTACAATCCAGCTATAGTTTAGGCATACATGCTGAATCCTGAATAATCTTGATGCCTTCTGATAACAGCTATGTTCCAGTGTACCATACCGATTCAATATCCTTAACACATGTAATCACATTGGAATCCTGTCTCATCTCGTTTACATTATGTTCTTATTTGTGTGGGTGGAAATGATGTCATATGATATACAGTAGGCCTTTACTCAATTTCCATTCTAGAGAGTCTTTTTGGTGGGGTTTTCAGTTCAGTACATTCTTTCTTGGGAGTTATTTTTCCACGATTGTCTTGTGAAATAGGAAGACAAATACAAATGCCTCTGGCTCATGGTACTCTCAGGGCAGTCACAAATAAGGTACTGTGTAGCTCACTACCGTACACGCTTCACCAAGCTCCACTGGTTGCCAAGAAATGCCTGGAAGCGTCCACTCTCAAAGGAGATGCTCTCAAAATTCTGTTGCTTCGGCCAGACAAGATGAGTCCCCGCAATTAATAATCCGACAACCATCAGCATTCATATATTATTCCACTGCTTTCACCAAACACATAGCAGGAAAAAGGAGAGTAGAGCCGGACAGGGAGAAGAAGGGAATCTCCCCAAAACACTACAGGGGCAGTTTGAGGCTCTCTCGTCTGGAAAAGTAATTAAAACAACTGTGCCTCAACAAAAATGTTGCATCAAACTTCAATGGAAAAAAGGCTCAATTCAAGACCATGTGAGGATCTATAGGGACAGAAGATTGCATATCCTCCCTGCAAAAACAAATGGGTTGAAGGTGGGGATGTACTGTTGAGGACTTTTGCACCTCTAGGAACTAAAAGGAGTAAGTCCAGGTAGTCCAAGTTGAAGGTGAATAGGCTTAGCAGCCAATGCCATTTAGACTGAATGAGAAAAATGTGAGATAGAAACATCTATCTGTCAAAGTTTAAGTTTCAACGTTCTTGTCCAAGAGGAAAAAGGTTTTGAAATATAGAATACATACATACTGAATGTACATTGACAGTTGCTGGGGACGACATAGTTGAAGGGGTACGGACTGACTGCAAGTCCAATAGTCCCTAATATACTGTATCTATAGGTTTTTTGCAGTCTGGTAAACAAGTATCTCAGCAGCCAATTAACATTCTCAAAAACTGTGTGGCAGCCATGGATCCTTATCTAACTCTCCTCAGTTCAAGTTTCACAATCTGAGATAGTGGGGGTCATGGTCTCATTGAATTGATATGAAATGACCCCCATGTCATCAGTCCAAAAAACTCCTGATTAAACTGTGTAACCAGCCTTTTATAAAGTATAAGTCTATAAAGTATCACTACATTTGTTGATAGATGTAAATACCATTGTAAATAACAATGATAAATAACAAACAAACATGAGTTCATAAGTAAATGAACACCATTGGGATGAAAATGCAAGTCAACACATCAATCGAGACAGTCATCTGGCGCAAAGATCAGGCTGAAGAACATGCTCAGTTATACTACATATATACAGTATATCACTGAGTGAAGGGAGGGAAATGTCTTCGCTCTGACCTGCGAAACCAGCAGGGCAAGATTTAAACTTGGAGAAAGAAGCATTCGAACTACATAGTTTAAGGTCTGGGTTTCTTATTACCAAACCACCAGGGTGCTATTCACTGACTTTGCTCAAAAGCCATCTGCAATAAGCTTCATGACTGAACTGAGTGCTAAGCCTCTTAGGATATGAGTTTGTGATGGTTCCCAGGGCCTTGTACTGTATCTGTTATTAACATTTGAGTTACAGAGCTTGACCATCTCACCTCCAGTATCTGACCAATCAATCAATCAATCACTCACTCACTCACTCACTCACTCACTCACTCACTCACTCACTCACTCACTCACTCACTCACTCACTCACTCACTCACTCACTCACTCACTCACTCACTCACTCACTCACTCACTCACTCATTCACTCACTCAATCAATCAATCAACCAATTGGACCCTTTGCTTACAAGCTAAAATTAAAGCAGGAAGCACCAGTGACTCGGTCTATAAAAAAATGGTCAGATGAAGCAGATGCTAAACTACAGGACTGTTTTGCTATCACAGACTGGAACATGTTCCGGGATTCTTCCGATGACATTGAGGAATAGACCACATCAGTCACTGGCTTTATCAATAAGTGCATTGAGGACGTCGTCCCCACAGTGACTGTACGTACATACCCCAACCAGAAGCCATGGATTTTAGGCAACATTCGCAGTGAGCTAAAGGGTAGAGCTGCCTCTTTCAAGGTGCGGGACTCTAACCCAGAAGCTTACAAGAAATCCTGCTATGCCCTGCAACGAACCATCAAACAGGCAAAGTGTCAATACAGGGCCAAGATTGAATCATACTACACCGGCTCCGACGCTCGTTGGATGTGGCAGGGCTTGCAAACTATTACAGACTACAAAGGGAAGCACAGCCGCGAGCTGCCCAGTGACACAAGCCTACCAGACGAGCTAAATCACTTATATGCTCGCTTCGAGGCAAGCAACACGGAGGCATGCATGAGAGCATCAGCTGTTCCGGACGACTGTGTGATCACGCTCTCCGTAGCCGACGTGAGTAAGACCTTTAAACAGGTCAACATACACAAGGCAGCGGGGACAGACGGATTACCAGGACGAGTGCTCCGGGCATGTGCTGACCAACTGGCAGGTGTCTTCACTGACATTTTCAACATGTCCCTGATTGAATCTGTAATACCAACATGCTTCAAGCAGACCACCATAGTCCCTGTGCCCAAGAACACAAAGGCAACCTGCCTAAATGACTACAGAATCGTAGCACTCACGTCCGTAGCCATGAAGTACTTTGAAAGGCTGGTAATGGCTCACATCAACACCATTATCCCAGAAATCATAGACCCACTCCAATTTGCATACCGCCCAAACAGATCCGCAGATGACGCAATCTCTATTGCACTCCACACTGCCATTTCCCACCTGGACAAAAGGAACACCTATGTGAGAATGCTATTCATTGACTACAGCTCACCGTTCATCACCACAGTACCCTCAAAGCTCATCACCAAGCTAAGGATCCTGGGACTAAACACCTCCCTCTGCAACTGGATCATGGACTTCCTGACAGGCCGAGGGTAGGTAGCAACACATCTGCCACGCTGATCCTCAACACGGGAGCTCCCCAGGGGTGCGTGCTCAGTCCCCTCCTGTACTCCCTGTTCACCCACGGCTGCATGGCCAGGCACGACTCCAACATCATCATTAAGTTTGCTGACGATACAACAGTGGTAGGCCTGATCACCGACAACAACGAGACAGCCTATAGGGAGGAGGTCAGAGACCTGGCCAGGTGGTGCCAGAATAACAACCTATCCCTCAATGTATCCAAGACTAAGGAGATGATTGTGGACTACAGGAAAAGGAGCACCGAGCACGTCCCCATTCTCATCGACGGGGCTGTAGTGGAGCAGGTTGAGAGCTTCAAATTCCTTGGTGTCCACATCAACAACAAACTAGATTGGTCCAAACACACCAAGACAGTCGTGAAGAGGGCACGACAAAGCCTATTCTCCCTCAGGAAACTAAAAAGATTTGGCATGGGTCCTGAGATCCTCAAAAGGTTCCACAGCTGCAACATCGAGAGCATCCTGACCGGTTGCATCACTGCCTGCTACGGCAATTGCTCGGCCTCCGACCGCAAGGTACTTCAGAGGGTAGTGCGTACGGCCCAGTACACCACTGGGGCAAAGCTGCCTGCCATCCAGGACCTCTACACCAGGCGGTGTCAGAGGAAGGCCCTAAAAATTGTCAAAGACCCCAGCCACCCCAGTCATAGACTGTTCACTCTACCGCATGGCAAGCGGTACCGGAGTGCCAAGTCTAGGACAAAAAGGCTTCTCAACAGTTTTTACCCCCAAGCCATAAGACTCCTGAACAGGTAACCAAATGGTTTCACGCTGCTGCTACTCTCTGTTTATCTTATATGCTTATTCACTTTAACTATACATTCATGTACATACTACCTAAATTGGCCCGACCAACCAGTGCTCCCCCACATTGGCTAACTGGGCTATCTGCATTGTGTCCCACCATCCGCCAAAGCCTCTTTTTACGCTTCTGTTACTCTCGGTTCATCATATATGCACAGTCACTTTAACCATACCTACATGTACATACTACCTCAATATGCCTGACTAACCGGTGTCTGTTGCTACTCTCGGTTCATCATATATGCATAGCCACTTTAACCATATCTACATGTACATACTACCTCAATATGCCTGACTAACCGGTGTCTGTTGCTACTCTCGGTTCATCATATATGCATAGGCACTTTAACCATACCTACATGTACATACTACCTCAATAAGCCTGACTAACAGGTGTCGGTATATAGCCTTGCTACTCTTTTTTCAAATGTCTTTCTACTGTTGTTTTATTTCTTTACTTACCTGCACACACACACACACACACACACACACACACTTTTTTTGGCACCATTGGTTAGAGCCAATAAGTAAGCATTTCACTGTAAGGTTTACACCTGTTGTATTTGGCGCATGTGACAAATAAACTTTGATTTGATTTCTTACGAGGGCTCAAATTACCATGGGGTTCCTCAACAAGTTAAAGGGATACTTTGGAATTTTGGCAATGAGGCACTTTATCTACTTCCCTAGAGTCCGATGAACTCGTTTTTATGTCTCTGCATGCAGTTTGAAGGAAGTTGCTAACTTGCGCTAGCACAATTGCTAACTATCATTAGCATGATGACTGGAAGTCTATGGTATCTGCTAACATGCTAGCAGATTCCAAATAGACTTCCAGTCATTGCACTAATGCTAGTTAGCATTGGCTCGCTAAACAACCTCTGACTTCCTTCCTACTTGACAGAGACATAAAAATGGTATCCACAAGTCCATCTGACTCTGGGGAAGTAGATAAGGGGCCTCATTGTCAAAATCCCGAAGTATCCCTTTAAGGTTAAAAACAGAATTCAATTGGTGGAAGCAATCCATCACACTTTAGTACATTATCCTGACCAGTGAAATGTTGGACGCCAAGTGGCAACTTTCCGGTCTTTCACAAAAATATCTATACAAACGAAATCTGTTATTGAGTCTGGTCCACGTGTGGCAAGAAGCTATGTTTAGCCAGCTCCTTACAATGCTAAACTGAACAGTCCTCTTCAAGGAATGACAGTTCTGGCGCTGGGTTGGTGACAGCTCTGGAGCTGGGTTGGTGACAGTTCGGGCGCTGGGTTGGTGACAGTTCTGGCGCTGGGTTGGTGACAGCTCTGGCGCTGGGTTGGTGACAGCTCTGGAGCTGGGTTGGTGACAGTTCTGGCGCTGGGTTTGTGACAGTTCTGGCGCTGGGTTGGTGACAGCTCTGGAGCTGGGTTGGTGACAGTTCTGGCGCTGGGTTGGTGACAGTTCTGGCGCTGGGTTGGTGACAGCTCTGGAGCTGGGTTGGTGACAGTTCTGGCGCTGGGTTGGTGACAGCTCTGGCGCTGGGTTGGTGACAGCTCTGGAGCTGGGTTGGTGACAGTTCTGGCGCTGGGTTGGTGACAGCTCTGGAGCTGGGTTGGTGACAGTTCTGGCGCTGGGTTGGTGACAGTTCTGGCGCTGGGTTGGTGACAGCTCTGGCGCTGGGTTGGTGACAGCTCTGGAGCTGGGTTGGTGACAGTTCTGGCGCTGGGTTGGTGACAGCTCTGGAGCTGGGTTGGTGACAGTTCTGGCGCTGGGTTGGTGACAGCTCTGGAGCTGGGTTGGTGACAGTTCTGGCGCTGGGTTGGTGACAGCTCTGGAGCTGGGTTGGTGACAGTTCTGGCGCTGGGTTGGTGACAGCTCTGGAGCTGGGTTGGTGACAGTTCTGGCGCTGGGTTGGCACCAGACATGGAGAGGATCAATGATAAACACAAAGCAGCTGCTCAATAAAAGACCAGAGATTTACTCACAAGGCTAGAGGAATGACAGACATGGTTGTAAAAAATGGGAAGAGAGAGGGAAGAGAGGAAATAAATTGGGACTAGTGTATTGGTGACCTCTACACATCATTCAGGAATAAACCCTCTTTGCATCACCATGTGGTACAAATCTGTATTTTGGACTTTGAAGTTATGTTTTCCAATTCCATTAATCTCTTCGTCTCTCACACTCCCACTCACGGATTTAAAAGCATTGGATTGAGGTATGCATTGGATTGGGATAAGCATTGGATTGGGGTAAGCATTTGATTTGGATAAGAATTGGATTGGGGTAAGCATTGGGTTGGGATAAACATTGGATTGGGGTAAACATTGGGTTGTGGTAAACATTGGATTGGGGTAAATATTGGATTGGGGTATATATTGGCTTTGGGATTTCCACCATTTTTAAATCCATTATGGGGAGAAAGTTGGAGAATCGGGAACCAGATATTGTTTTGTATAGCAAGGAGAGGAAAGACTTATGTTGATGTCAGTCAAGTTGGAGAAGGTTCAACACGGGAATGTGTCAGACATGTGTACCAAGTACCAGGTATTAATCACGTGTTATACAACTACAGACACCTACAGTGTTTTGCAAAAGTATTCACCCCATTGGCGTTTTTTCCTATTTTGTTGCATTGTAACCTGTAATTTAAAAATATTTTTATTTGGATTTCATGTAATGGACATACACATAATAGTCCAAATTGGTGAAGTGAAATGAAAACAAAAAATATGGAAAAGTGGTGCGTGTATATCTATTCACCCCCTTTGCTATGAAGCCCCTAAATAAGATCTGGTGCAAACAATTACCTTCATAAGTCACATAATTAGTTAAATAAAGTCCACCTGTGTGCAATCTAAGTCTCACATGATCTGTCACATGGTCCCAGTATATATACACATCTGTCTGACAGGCCAAAGAGTCTGCAACACCACCAACATCACAAGCAAGGGGCACCACCAAGCAAGCAGCACTATGAAGACTCTCCAAACAGGTCAGGGACAAAGTTGTTGAGAAGTACAGATCAGGGTTGGGATATCAAATTATATCTGAAACTTTGAACATCCCACAGAGTACCATTAAATCCATTATTAAAAAAATGGAAAGAATATGGTACCACAACAAACCTGCCAAGAGAGGGCCGCCCACCAAAACTCATGGACTAGGCAAGGAGGGCATTAATCAGAGAGGCAACAAAGAGACCAAAGATAACCCTGAAGGAGCTGCAAAGCTCCACAGCGGAGATTGGAGTATGTGTTCATAGGACCACTATAAGCCGTACACTCCACAGAATTAGGCTTTACGGAGGAGTGTCCCGGAAAAACAAATTCAAGAAAAAATAAGCAAATATGTTTGGTGTTTGCCAAATTGCATGTGGAAGACTCTCTAAACATATGGAAGAAGGTACTCTGGTCAGATGAGACTAAAATTCAGCTTTTTGGCCATCAAGGAAAATGGTCTGTCTGGCTCAAAACCAACACCTCACATCACCCCGAGATTCCCATCCCATCCCATCACCATGAAGCATGGTGGTGGCAGGATCATGCTGTGGGGATGTTTTTCATCGGCAGGAACTGTTCAGAATTTAAGGAATGATGGATGGCGCTAAGTATGGGGAAATTCTCGAGGGAGACCTGTTTCAGTCTTACAGAGATTTGAGACTGGGATGGAGGTTCACCTTCTAGCAGGACAAAAACCCTAAGCATACTGCTAAGGCAACGCTCGAGTGGTTGAGGGGAAACATTTAAATGTCTTGGAATGGCCTAGTCAAAGCCCAGACCTCAATCCAATTGAGAATATGTGGTATGACTTATAGATTGCTGTACACCAGTGGAACCCATCCAACTTGAAGGAGCTGGAGCAGTTTTGCTTTGAATAATGGCCAAAAACCCCAGTGGTTAGACGTGCTAAGCTTTTAGAGACATACCCCAAGAGACTTGCAGCTGTAATTACTGCAAAAGGTGGCTCTACAAAGTATTGCCTTTGGGGGGGGGGTGAATAGTTATGCACGCTCATGTTTGTTTCACAAGAAAAAATATTTTGCATCTTCAAAGTGGTAGAACCCCCCCGAAAATACGATTTAATTCCAGGTTGTAAGGCAAAAAAATAGAAAAAATGTCAAGGGGGGTGAATACTTTCGCAAACCACTGTATACTACAAGCAACATTGTCACTGGAGCTCTGTACATTTCACAACCTGTAGTTGGGTGTGCCCATGTCCATAATATTATATACACAAGGCTTGTTGTTCTGTAAGCCATGAACCATCCATAGGGTGAGAAGGCTGCCGTGCAGGGAGGACAGCGGTTCAAGTGGAAGAGGGGGAGGAAGAGGAGGAGTAGCATTACCTGATCTTGCTCCTACCTATCTCTCTGATTTGGTCCTGCCGTACATACTGTACCTACAAGTACGCTACAGTCACAAGACCTTATTGTCCCTGGAATTTCTAAGCAAACAGCTGGAGGCAGAGCTTTCTCCTATAGGGCTACATTTTTATGGAATGGTCTGCCTATCCATGTGAGAGACGCAGATTCAGTCTCAACCTTTAGGTCTTTACTGAAGACTCATCTCTTCAGTAGGTCCTATGATTGAGTGTAGTCTGGACCATGGGTGCGAAGGTGAATGGCAAGGCACTGGAGCGACGACCTGCCCTTGCTGTCTCTGCCTGACCGGCTCCACTCTTTCCACTGGGATTCTCTGCCTCTGACTCTATTACGGGGGCTGGCTTACTAGGGCTCTTCCATGCCGTCCCTAGGAGGGGTGTGTCACTTGAGTGGGTTGAGTCACAGACGGTTTCTTCCTGTCTGGTTTTGCGCTACCTCCGGCTTGTGCGGTGGAGGCGATCTTCATGGACTATACTCAGCCTTGTCTCAGGGTAGTAAGTTAGTGGTCTGTTGATATTCCTCTAATGGTGTGGGGGCTGTGCTTTGGCAAAGTGGGTGGGCAAAGTGGGTATCCTGCCTTGTTGGCCCTGTCCGGGGGTATCGTCGGATGGGGCCACAATGTCCCCCGAACCATCCCTGTCTCAGTCTTCGGTCTCCAGTATCTATGCTGCAATCGTCTTTGTGCCAGGGGGCCAGGGTCAGTCTGTTATATCTGGTGTAATTATCTTATCTGGTGTCGTGTGAATTTAAGTATGCTCCCTCTAATTCTCTCTCCCTCTCTCCCTCCTCTCCCAGAGGACCTGAGCCCTAGGATCATCCACCTGGTTGTGCTGCTGCTCCTGTTCTGCCTGCGGCTAGGGAACTCTGACATGTTCACTGGACGTGTTACCTTGTCCTGGACCTGCTGTTTTTGACTCTGTTTCTCTCTACCACACCTGCTATCTTGACCTCTGAATTCTCGGCTATGAAAAGCCAACTGACATTTATTCCAGAGGTACTGAACTGTTGCATCCTATACAACCACTGTGATTATTATTTGACCCTGTTGGTCATCTAGGAACATTTGAACATCTTGAAGAACAATCTGGCCTTAAATGGCCATTTACTCTTTTAATCTCCAACAGGCACAGCCAAAAGAGGACTCACCACCCCTCATAGCCTGGTTCCTCTCTAGGTTTCTTCCTATGTTCCTGCCTTTCTAGGGAGTTTTTCCTAGCCACCATACTTCTACATCTGCATTGCTTGCTGTTTGGGGTTTTAGGCTGGGTTTCTGTTTCACACTTTGTGACATCTCCTGATGTAAAAAGGGCTTTATGAATACATTTGATTGATTGAGTAGGGAAGGAGGAGGAGTCGTCCACAGGGTGAGAAGGCTGCGGAGCATGGGGAACAGCGGTTCAAGTGGCTCTTGTACCACCGCAAACACCGATGGAGAGTAAACAGGGGGGGAGAAAACTAATACTGCTGCTCCATTTGAAAGGGCAATAGTGACATTTCATGATTCTGCTTGATTCTGCTGTGCAAACATCAGCCTTAGTACTTTTCTAGTATTTTCTATTAAGGAATCTTTACTTTTACACAGGAAATAAATAGGAGCAGATGGATGGTAACCTGTTCCCTCCTTCATTTAGTTGCAACAGCATGCAAAGGTTTTACCATTCCACTGCAGGAGAGGCTAGCAAACTGAGCTGAGCCTTGCTCTCTGCTAATGGACGATGTTGGTGTGACCAAGGATTTCACAGCTCCTGGTGTGTGTGTGTGTGTCTGTCCTGGACTTTCACATGCTAATCTCATCAGACCAAAAAGTAGGTCAAACCTAATGACTGGTGTTCTCATAGGGGCAGAAACACAGAAATGTTGGTGGTGTGGGTGAACACTGTATTTTACATACTGCAATACATACAATGTGTAAACCATGAATTGGTGAATGGCAATGTTAATGTACAGACAGACATACAGACAGAGATACAGAGACAAGCAGACAGACTGACAGTGAGCCATCCATCCTGAGAGGCAGGCTGACTGACAGACATTACAAAGTCAAAGGTCATGAACCCCCAACCTCTCACCTCCAGCTAAATGAGTAGGAGGAAATAAAAGCTGAATGTGAGCTTATAAATCAGCACTGCAGCAGACTGAAGGATCCACTATTATAATATACTGTAAGACTGGCACACTGCAGCAGACTGAAGGATCCAGTATTATAATATACTGTCAGACTGGCACATGGCAGCAGACTGAAGGATCCACTATTATAATATACTGTAAGACTGGCACACTGCAGCAGACTGAAGGATCCACTATTATAATATACTGTCAGACTGGCACATGGCAGCAGACTGAAGGATCCACTATTATAATATACTGTAAGACTGGCACACTGCAGCAGACTGAAGGATCCAGTATTATAATATACTGTCAGACTGGCACACTGCAGCAGACTGAAGGATCCACTATTATAATATACTGTAAGACTGGCACACTGCAGCAGACTGAAGGATCCACTATTATAATATACTGTCAGACTGGCACACTGCAGCAGACTGAAGGATCCACTATTATAATATACTGTCAGACTGGCACACTGCAGCAGACTGAAGGATCCACTATTATAATATACTGTCAGACTGGCACACTGCAGCAGACTGAAGGATCCACTATTATAATATACTGTCAGACTGGCACATGGCAGCAGACTGAAGGATCCAGTATTATAATATACTGTAAGACTGGCACACTGCAGCAGACTGTAGGATCCACTATTATAATATACTGTCAGACTGGCACACTGCAGCAGACTGAAGGATCCAGTATTATAATATACTGTAAGACTGGCACATGGCAGCAGACTGAAGGATCCAGTATTATAATATACTGTAAGACTGGCACATGGCAGCAGACTGAAGGATCCAGTATTATAATATACTGTAAGACTGGCACACTGCAGCAGACTGAAGGATCCAGTATTATAATATACTGTAAGACTGGCACATGGCAGCAGACTGAAGGATCCACTATTATAATATACTGTCAGACTGGCACACTACAGCAGACTGAAGGATCCAGTATTATAATATACAGTCAGACTGGCACACTGCAGCAGACTGAAGGATCCAGTATTATAATATACTGTCAGACTGGCACACTGCAGCAGACTGAAGGATCCACTATTATAATATACTGTCAGACTGGCACACTGCAGCAGACTGAAGGATCCACTATTATAATATACTGTCAGACTGGCACACTGCAGCAGACTGTAGGATCCACTATTATAATATACTGTCAGACTGGCACACTGCAGCAGACTGAAGGATCCACTATTATAATATACTGTCAGACTGGCACACTGCAGCAGACTGAAGGATCCACTATTATAATATACTGTCAGACTGGCACACTGCAGCAGACTGAAGGATCCACTATTATAATATACTGTAAGACTGGCACATGGCAGCAGACTGAAGGATCCACTATTATAATATACTGTCAGACTGGCACACTGCAGCAGACTGAAGGATCCACTATTATAATATACTGTAAGACTGGCACACTGCAGCAGACTGAAGGATCCACTATTATAATATACTGTCAGACTGGCACACTGCAGCAGACTGAAGGATCCACTATTATAATATACTGTCAGACTGGCACAATGCAGCAGACTGAAGGATCCACTATTATAATATACTGTCAGACTGGCACACTGGCAGCAGACTGAAGGATCCACTATTATAATATACTGTAAGACTGGCACATGGCAGCAGACTGAAGGATCCACTATTATAATATACTGTAAGACTGGCACACTGCAGCAGACTGAAGGATCCAGTATTATAATATACTGTCAGACTGGCACACTGCAGCAGACTGAAGGATCCACTATTATAATATACTGTAAGACTGGCACATGGCAGCAGACTGAAGGATCCACTATTATAATATACTGTAAGACTGGCACATGGCAGCAGACTGAAGGATCCACTATTATAATATACTGTAAGACTGGCACACTGCAGCAGACTGAAGGATCCACTATTATAATATACTGTAAGACTGGCACACTGCAGCAGACTGAAGGATCCACTATTATAATATACTGTAAGACTGGCACATGGCAGCAGACTGAAGGATCCACTATTATAATATACTGTAAGACTGGCACACTGCAGCAGACTGAAGGATCCACTATTATAATATACTGTAAGACTGGCACACTGCAGCAGACTGAAGGATCCAGTATTATAATATACTGTCAGACTGGCACACTGCAGCAGACTGAAGGATCCACTATTATAATATACTGTAAGACTGGCACACTGCAGCAGACTGAAGGATCCACTATTATAATATACTGTCAGACTGGCACACTGCAGCAGACTGAAGGATCCACTATTATAATATACTGTCAGACTGGCACACTGCAGCAGACTGAAGGATCCACTATTATAATATACTGTCAGACTGGCACACTGCAGCAGACTGAAGGATCCACTATTATAATATACTGTCAGACTGGCAGATGGCAGCAGACTGAAGGATCCAGTATTATAATATACTGTAAGACTGGCACACTGCAGCAGACTGTAGGATCCACTATTATAATATACTGTCAGACTGGCACACTGCAGCAGACTGAAGGATCCAGTATTATAATATACTGTAAGACTGGCACATGGCAGCAGACTGAAGGATCCAGTATTATAATATACTGTAAGACTGGCACATGGCAGCAGACTGAAGGATCCAGTATTATAATATACTGTAAGACTGGCACACTGCAGCAGACTGAAGGATCCAGTATTATAATATACTGTAAGACTGGCACATGGCAGCAGACTGAAGGATCCACTATTATAATATACTGTCAGACTGGCACACTACAGCAGACTGAAGGATCCAGTATTATAATATACAGTCAGACTGGCACACTGCAGCAGACTGAAGGATCCAGTATTATAATATACTGTCAGACTGGCACACTGCAGCAGACTGAAGGATCCACTATTATAATATACTGTCAGACTGGCACACTGCAGCAGACTGAAGGATCCACTATTATAATATACTGTCAGACTGGCACACTGCAGCAGACTGTAGGATCCACTATTATAATATACTGTCAGACTGGCACACTGCAGCAGACTGAAGGATCCACTATTATAATATACTGTCAGACTGGCACACTGCAGCAGACTGAAGGATCCACTATTATAATATACTGTCAGACTGGCACACTGCAGCAGACTGAAGGATCCACTATTATAATATACTGTAAGACTGGCACATGGCAGCAGACTGAAGGATCCACTATTATAATATACTGTCAGACTGGCACACTGCAGCAGACTGAAGGATCCACTATTATAATATACTGTAAGACTGGCACACTGCAGCAGACTGAAGGATCCACTATTATAATATACTGTCAGACTGGCACACTGCAGCAGACTGAAGGATCCACTATTATAATATACTGTCAGACTGGCACACTGCAGCAGACTGAAGGATCCACTATTATAATATACTGTCAGACTGGCACACTGCAGCAGACTGAAGGATCCACTATTATAATATACTGTAAGACTGGCACATGGCAGCAGACTGAAGGATCCACTATTATAATATACTGTAAGACTGGCACACTGCAGCAGACTGAAGGATCCAGTATTATAATATACTGTCAGACTGGCACACTGCAGCAGACTGAAGGATCCACTATTATAATATACTGTAAGACTGGCACATGGCAGCAGACTGAAGGATCCACTATTATAATATACTGTAAGACTGGCACATGGCAGCAGACTGAAGGATCCACTATTATAATATACTGTAAGACTGGCACACTGCAGCAGACTGAAGGATCCACTATTATAATATACTGTAAGACTGGCACACTGCAGCAGACTGAAGGATCCACTATTATAATATACTGTAAGACTGGCACATGGCAGCAGACTGAAGGATCCACTATTATAATATACTGTAAGACTGGCACATGGCAGCAGACTGAAGGATCCACTATTATAATATACTGTAAGACTGGCACACTGCAGCAGACTGAAGGATCCACTATTATAATATACTGTAAGACTGGCACACTGCAGCAGACTGAAGGATCCACTATTATAATATACTGTAAGACTGGCACATGGCAGCAGACTGAAGGATCCACTATTATAATATACTGTAAGACTGGCACACTGCAGCAGACTGAAGGATCCACTATTATAATATACTGTAAGACTGGCACATGGCAGCAAACTGAAGGATCCACTATTATAATATACTGTAAGACTGGCACATGGCAGCAGACTGAAGGATCCACTATTATAATATACTGTAAGACTGGCACACTGCAGCAGACTGAAGGATCCAGTATTATAATATACTGTCAGACTGGCACACTGCAGCAGACTGAAGGATCCACTATTATAATATACTGTCAGACTGGCACATGGCAGCAGACTGAAGGATCCACTATTATAATATACTGTCAGACTGGCACACTGCAGCAGACTGAAGGATCCACTATTATAATATACTGTAAGACTGGCACATGGCAGCAGACTGAAGGATCCACTATTATAATATACTGTAAGACTGGCACACTGCAGCAGACTGAAGGATCCACTATTATAATATACTGTCAGACTGGCACACTGCAGTAGACTGAAGGATCCACTATTATAATATACAGTAAGACTGGCACACTGCAGTAGACTGTAGGATCCACTATTATAATATACTGTCAGACTGGCACACTGCAGCAGACTGAAGGATCCACTATATAATACACTGTAAGACTGGCACACTGCAGCAGACTGTAGGATCCACTATATAATATACAGTAAGACTGGCACACTGCAGCAGACTGTAGGATCCACTATATAATATACTGTCAGACTGGCACACTGCAGCAGACTGTAGGATCCACTATATAATACACTGTAAGACTGGCACACTGCAGTAGACTGTAGGATCAACTATATAATACACTGTAAGACTGGCACACTGCAGCAGACTGTAGGATCCACTATATAATACACTGTAAGACTGGCACACTGCAGCAGACTGTAGGATCCAGTATTATAATATACTGTCAGACTGGCACATGGCAGCAGACTGTAGGATCCACTATTATAATATACTGTCAGACTGGCACACTGCAGTAGACTGAAGGATCCACTATTATAATATACTGTCAGACTGGCACATGGCAGCAGACTGAAGGATCCACTATTATAATATACTGTCAGACTGGCACATGGCAGCAGACTGAAGGATCCACTATTATAATATACTGTAAGACTGGCACACTGCAGTAGACTGTAGGATCCACTATATAATACACTGTAAGACTGGCACACTGCAGTAGACTGTAGGATCCACTATATAATACACTGTAAGACTGGCACACTGCAGCAGACTGTAGGATCCACTATATAATACACTGTAAGACTGGCACACTGCAGCAGACTGTAGGATCCACTATATAATACACTGTAAGACTGGCACACTGCAGCAGACTGTAGGATCCACTATATAATACACTGTAAGACTGGCACACTGCAGCAGACTGTAGGATCCACTATATAATACACTGTCAGACTGGCATACTGCAGCAGACTGTAGGATCCACTATATAATACACTGTAAG
The DNA here is from genome assembly GCF_034236695.1 of Oncorhynchus nerka. Classification (NCBI taxonomy): domain Eukaryota; kingdom Metazoa; phylum Chordata; class Actinopteri; order Salmoniformes; family Salmonidae; genus Oncorhynchus; species Oncorhynchus nerka. The sequence goes on from NC_088423.1 coordinate 743,716, forward strand.
ACTGGCACACTGCAGCAGACTGTAGGATCCACTATATAATACACTGTAAGACTGGCACACTGCAGCAGACTGTAGGATCCACTATATAATACACTGTAAGACTGGCACACTGCAGCAGACTGTAGGATCCACTATATAATACACTGTCAGACTGGCATACTGCAGCAGACTGTAGGATCCACTATATAATACACTGTAAGACTGGCACACTGCAGCAGACTGTAGGATCCACTATATAATACACTGTAAGACTGGCACACTGCAGCAGACTGTAGGATCCACTATATAATACACTGTAAGACTGGCACACTGCAGCAGACTGTAGGATCCACTATATAATACACTGTCAGACTGGCATACTGCAGCAGACTGTAGGATCCACTATATAATACACTGTAAGACTGGCACACTGCAGCAGACTGTAGGATCCACTATATAATACACTGTAAGACTGGCACACTGCAGCAGACTGTAGGATCCACTATATAATACACTGTAAGACTGGCACACTGCAGTAGACTGTAGGATCCACTATATAATACACTGTCAGACTGGCACACTGCAGCAGACTGTAGGATCCAGTATTATAATATACTGTCAGACTGGCACATGGCAGCAGACTGTAGGATCCACTATTATAATATACTGTCAGACTGGCACACTGCAGTAGACTGAAGGATCCACTATTATAATATACTGTCAGACTGACACATGGCAGCAGACTGAAGGATCCACTATTATAATATACTGTCAGACTGGCACATGGCAGCAGACTGAAGGATCCACTATTATAATATACTGTAAGACTGGCACACTGCAGTAGACTGTAGGATCCACTATATAATACACTGTAAGACTGGCACACTGCAGTAGACTGTAGGATCCACTATATAATACACTGTAAGACTGGCACACTGCAGCAGACTGTAGGATCCACTATATAATACACTGTAAGACTGGCACACTGCAGCAGACTGTAGGATCCACTATATAATACACTGTAAGACTGGCACACTGCAGCAGACTGTAGGATCCACTATATAATACACTGTAAGACTGGCACACTGCAGCAGACTGAAGGATCCACTATTATAATATACTGTCAGACTGGCACATGGCAGCAGACTGAAGGATCCACTATTATAATATACTGTCAGACTGGCACATGGCAGCAGACTGAAGGATCCACTATTATAATATACTGTAAGACTGGCACACTGCAGTAGACTGTAGGATCCACTATATAATACACTGTAAGACTGGCACACTGCAGTAGACTGTAGGATCCACTATATAATACACTGTAAGACTGGCACACTGCAGCAGACTGTAGGATCCACTATATAATACACTGTAAGACTGGCACACTGCAGCAGACTGTAGGATCCACTATATAATACACTGTAAGACTGGCACACTGCAGCAGACTGTAGGATCCACTATATAATACACTGTAAGACTGGCACACTGCAGCAGACTGTAGGATCCACTATATAATACACTGTCAGACTGGCATACTGCAGCAGACTGTAGGATCCACTATATAATACACTGTAAGACTGGCACACTGCAGCAGACTGTAGGATCCACTATATAATACACTGTAAGACTGGCACACTGCAGCAGACTGTAGGATCCACTATATAATACACTGTAAGACTGGCACACTGCAGCAGACTGTAGGATCCACTATATAATACACTGTCAGACTGGCATACTGCAGCAGACTGTAGGATCCACTATATAATACACTGTAAGACTGGCACACTGCAGCAGACTGTAGGATCCACTATATAATACACTGTAAGACTGGCACACTGCAGCAGACTGTAGGATCCACTATATAATACACTGTAAGACTGGCACACTGCAGTAGACTGTAGGATCCACTATATAATACACTGTAAGACTGGCACACTGCAGCAGACTGTAGGATCCACTATATAATACACTGTAAGACTGGCACACTGCAGCAGACTGTAGGATCCACTATATAATACACTGTAAGACTGGCACACTGCAGCAGACTGTAGGATCCACTATATAATACACTGTAAGACTGGCACACTGCAGCAGACTGAAGGATCCACTATTATAATATACTGTCAGACTGGCACATGGCAGCAGACTGAAGGATCCACTATTATAATATACTGTCAGACTGGCACATGGCAGCAGACTGAAGGATCCACTATTATAATATACTGTAAGACTGGCACACTGCAGTAGACTGTAGGATCCACTATATAATACACTGTAAGACTGGCACACTGCAGCAGACTGTAGGATCCACTATATAATACACTGTAAGACTGGCACACTGCAGCAGACTGTAGGATCCACTATATAATACACTGTAAGACTGGCACACTGCAGCAGACTGTAGGATCCACTATATAATACACTGTAAGACTGGCACACTGCAGCAGACTGTAGGATCCACTATATAATACACTGTAAGACTGGCACACTGCAGCAGACTGTAGGATCCACTATATAATACACTGTCAGACTGGCATACTGCAGCAGACTGTAGGATCCACTATATAATACACTGTCAGACTGGCACACTGCAGCAGACTGTAGGATCCACTATATAATACACTGTAAGACTGGCACACTGCAGCAGACTGTAGGATCCACTATATAATACACTGTAAGACTGGCACACTGCAGCAGACTGTAGGATCCACTATATAATACACTGTAAGACTGGCACACTGCAGCAGACTGTAGGATCCACTATATAATACACTGTAAGACTGGCATACTGCAGCAGACTGTAGGATCCACTATATAATACACTGTAAGACTGGCACACTGCAGCAGACTGTAGGATCCACTATATAATACACTGTAAGACTGGCACACTGCAGCAGACTGTAGGATCCACTATATAATACACTGTAAGACTGGCACACTGCAGCAGACTGTAGGATCCACTATATAATACACTGTAAGACTGGCACACTGCAGCAGACTGTAGGATCCACTATATAATACACTGTAAGACTGGCACACTGCAGCAGACTGTAGGATCCACTATATAATACACTGTAAGACTGGCACACTGCAGCAGACTGTAGGATCCACTATATAATACACTGTCAGACTGGCACACTGCAGCAGACTGTAGGATCCACTATATAATACACTGTAAGACTGGCACACTGCAGTAGACTGTAGGATCCACTATATAATACACTGTAAGACTGGCACACTGCAGCAGACTGTAGGATCCACTATATAATACACTGTCAGACTGGCATACTGCAGCAGACTGTAGGATCCACTATATAATACACTGTAAGACTGGCACACTGCAGCAGACTGTAGGATCCACTATAAATACACTGTAAGACTGGCACACTGCAGCAGACTGTAGGATCCACTATATAATACACTGTAAGACTGGCACACTGCAGTAGACTGTAGGATCCACTATATAATACACTGTAAGACTGGCACACTGCAGCAGACTGTAGGATCCACTATATAATACACTGTAAGACTGGCACACTGCAGCAGACTGTAGGATCCACTATATAATACACTGTAAGACTGGCACACTGCAGCAGACTGTAGGATCCACTATATAATACACTGTAAGACTGGCACACTGCAGCAGACTGAAGGATCCACTATTATAATATACTGTCAGACTGGCACATGGCAGCAGACTGAAGGATCCACTATTATAATATACTGTCAGACTGGCACATGGCAGCAGACTGAAGGATCCACTATTATAATATACTGTAAGACTGGCACACTGCAGTAGACTGTAGGATCCACTATATAATACACTGTAAGACTGGCACACTGCAGTAGACTGTAGGATCCACTATATAATACACTGTAAGACTGGCACACTGCAGCAGACTGTAGGATCCACTATATAATACACTGTAAGACTGGCACACTGCAGCAGACTGTAGGATCCACTATATAATACACTGTAAGACTGGCACACTGCAGCAGACTGTAGGATCCACTATATAATACACTGTAAGACTGGCACACTGCAGCAGACTGTAGGATCCACTATATAATACACTGTCAGACTGGCATACTGCAGCAGACTGTAGGATCCACTATATAATACACTGTAAGACTGGCACACTGCAGTAGACTGTAGGATCCACTATATAATACACTGTAAGACTGGCACACTGCAGCAGACTGTAGGATCCACTATATAATACACTGTAAGACTGGCACACTGCAGCAGACTGTAGGATCCACTATATAATACACTGTAAGACTGGCACACTGCAGTAGACTGTAGGATCCACTATATAATACACTGTAAGACTGGCACACTGCAGCAGACTGTAGGATCCACTATATAATACACTGTAAGACTGGCACACTGCAGCAGACTGTAGGATCCACTATATAATACACTGTAAGACTGGCACACTGCAGCAGACTGTAGGATCCACTATATAATACACTGTAAGACTGGCACACTGCAGCAGACTGTAGGATCCACTAAATAATACACTGTCAGACTGGCATACTGCAGCAGACTGTAGGATCCACTATATAATACACTGTAAGACTGGCACACTGCAGCAGACTGTAGGATCCACTATATAATACACTGTAAGACTGGCACACTGCAGCAGACTGTAGGATCCACTATATAATACACTGTAAGACTGGCACACTGCAGCAGACTGTAGGATCCACTATATAATACACTGTCAGACTGGCATACTGCAGCAGACTGTAGGATCCACTATATAATACACTGTAAGACTGGCACACTGCAGCAGACTGTAGGATCCACTATATAATACACTGTAAGACTGGCACACTGCAGCAGACTGTAGGATCCACTATATAATACACTGTAAGACTGGCACACTGCAGTAGACTGTAGGATCCACTATATAATACACTGTAAGACTGGCACACTGCAGCAGACTGTAGGATCCACTATATAATACACTGTAAGACTGGCACACTGCAGCAGACTGTAGGATCCACTATATAATACACTGTAAGACTGGCACACTGCAGCAGACTGTAGGATCCACTATATAATACACTGTAAGACTGGCACACTGCAGCAGACTGAAGGATCCACTATTATAATATACTGTCAGACTGGCACATGGCAGCAGACTGAAGGATCCACTATTATAATATACTGTCAGACTGGCACATGGCAGCAGACTGAAGGATCCACTATTATAATATACTGTAAGACTGGCACACTGCATTAGACTGTAGGATCCACTATATAATACACTGTAAGACTGGCACACTGCAGTAGACTGTAGGATCCACTATATAATACACTGTAAGACTGGCACACTGCAGCAGACTGTAGGATCCACTATATAATACACTGTAAGACTGGCACACTGCAGCAGACTGTAGGATCCACTATATAATACACTGTAAGACTGGCACACTGCAGCAGACTGTAGGATCCACTATATAATACACTGTAAGACTGGCACACTGCAGCAGACTGTAGGATCCACTATATAATACACTGTCAGACTGGCATACTGCAGCAGACTGTAGGATCCACTATATAATACACTGTAAGACTGGCACACTGCAGCAGACTGTAGGATCCACTATATAATACACTGTAAGACTGGCACACTGCAGCAGACTGTAGGATCCACTATATAATACACTGTAAGACTGGCACACTGCAGCAGACTGTAGGATCCACTATATAATACACTGTCAGACTGGCATACTGCAGCAGACTGTAGGATCCACTATATAATACACTGTAAGACTGGCACACTGCAGCAGACTGTAGGATCCACTATATAATACACTGTAAGACTGGCACACTGCAGCAGACTGTAGGATCCACTATATAATACACTGTAAGACTGGCACACTGCAGCAGACTGTAGGATCCACTATATAATACACTGTCAGACTGGCATACTGCAGCAGACTGTAGGATCCACTATATAATACACTGTAAGACTGGCACACTGCAGCAGACTGTAGGATCCACTATATAATACACTGTAAGACTGGCACACTGCAGTAGACTGTAGGATCCACTATATAATACACTGTAAGACTGGCACACTGCAGCAGACTGTAGGATCCACTATATAATACACTGTAAGACTGGCACACTGCAGCAGACTGTAGGATCCACTATATAATACACTGTAAGACTGGCACACTGCAGCAGACTGTAGGATCCACTATATAATACACTGTAAGACTGGCACACTGCAGCAGACTGAAGGATCCACTATTATAATATACTGTCAGACTGGCACATGGCAGCAGACTGAAGGATCCACTATTATAATATACTGTCAGACTGGCACATGGCAGCAGACTGAAGGATCCACTATTATAATATACTGTAAGACTGGCACACTGCAGTAGACTGTAGGATCCACTATATAATACACTGTAAGACTGGCACACTGCAGTAGACTGTAGGATCCACTATATAATACACTGTAAGACTGGCACACTGCAGCAGACTGTAGGATCCACTATATAATACACTGTAAGACTGGCACACTGCAGCAGACTGTAGGATCCACTATATAATACACTGTAAGACTGGCACACTGCAGCAGACTGTAGGATCCACTATATAATACACTGTAAGACTGGCACACTGCAGCAGACTGTAGGATCCACTATATAATACACTGTCAGACTGGCATACTGCAGCAGACTGTAGGATCCACTATATAATACACTGTAAGACTGGCACACTGCAGCAGACTGTAGGATCCACTATATAATACACTGTAAGACTGGCACACTGCAGCAGACTGTAGGATCCACTATATAATACACTGTAAGACTGGCACACTGCAGAGACTGTAGGATCCACTATATAATACACTGTCAGACTGGCATACTGCAGCAGACTGTAGGATCCACTATATAATACACTGTAAGACTGGCACACTGCAGCAGACTGTAGGATCCACTATATAATACACTGTAAGACTGGCACACTGCAGCAGACTGTAGGATCCACTATATAATACACTGTAAGACTGGCACACTGCAGCAGACTGTAGGATCCACTATATAATACACTGTCAGACTGGCATACTGCAGCAGACTGTAGGATCCACTATATAATACACTGTAAGACTGGCACACTGCAGCAGACTGTAGGATCCACTATATAATACACTGTAAGACTGGCACACTGCAGCAGACTGTAGGATCCACTATATAATACACTGTAAGACTGGCACACTGCAGTAGACTGTAGGATCCACTATATAATACACTGTCAGACTGGCACACTGCAGCAGACTGTAGGATCCACTATATAATACACTGTAAGACTGGCACACTGCAGCAGACTGTAGGATCCACTATATAATACACTGTCAGACTGGCACACTGCAGTAGACTGTAGGATCCACTATTATAATATACTGTAAGACTGGCACACTGCAGTAGACTGTAGGATCCACTATATAATACACTGTAAGACTGGCACACTGCAGCAGACTGTAGGATCCACTATATAATACACTGTAAGACTGGCACACTGCAGCAGACTGTATGATCCACTATATAATACACTGTAAGACTGGCACACTGCAGCAGACTGTAGGATCCACTATATAATACACTGTCAGACTGGCATACTGCAGCAGACTGTAGGATCCACTATATAATACACTGTAAGACTGGCACACTGCAGCAGACTGTAGGATCCACTATATAATACACTGTAAGACTGGCACACTGCAGCAGACTGTAGGATCCACTATATAATACACTGTCAGACTGGCACACTGCAGTAGACTGTAGGATCCACTATATAATACACTGTAAGACTGGCACCCTGCAGCAGACTGAAGGATCCACTATTATAATATACTGTAAGACTTGCACACTGCAGCAGACTGAAGGATCCACTATTATGATATACTGTCAGACTGGCACATGGCAGCAGACTGAAGGATCCACTATTATAATATACTGTAAGACTGGCACACTGCAGCAGACTGAAGGATCCACTATTATAATATACTGTAAGACTGGCACACTGCAGCAGACTGAATGATCCACTATTATAATATACTGTCAGACAGCAGTAGACTGAAGGATCCACTATTATAATATACTGTAAGACTGGCACACTGCAGCAGACTGAAGGATCCACTATTATAATATACTGTCAGACTGGCACACTGCAGTAGACTGAAGGATCCACTATTATAATATACAGTAAGACTGGCACACTGCAGTAGACTGTAGGATCCACTATTATAATATACTGTCAGACTGGCACACTGCAGCAGACTGAAGGATCCACTATATAATACACTGTAAGACTGGCACACTGCAGCAGACTGTAATCCACTATATAATATACAGTAAGACTGGCACACTGCAGCAGACTGTAGGATCCACTATATAATATACTGTCAGACTGGCACACTGCAGCAGACTGTAGGATCCACTATATAATACACTGTAAGACTGGCACACTGCAGTAGACTGTAGGATCCACTATATAATACACTGTAAGACTGGCACACTGCAGCAGACTGTAGGATCCACTATATAATACACTGTAAGACTGGCACACTGCAGCAGACTGTAGGATCCACTATATAATACACTAAGACTGGCACACTGCAAGACTGTAGGATCCACTATATAATACACTGTCAGACTGGCATACTGCAGCAGACTGTAGGATCCACTATATAATACACTGTAAGACTGGCACACTGCAGCAGACTGTAGGATCCACTATATAATACACTGTAAGACTGGCACACTGCAGCAGACTGTAGGATCCACTATATAATACACTGTAAGACTGGCACACTGCAGCAGACTGTAGGATCCACTATATAATACACTGTCAGACTGGCATACTGCAGCAGACTGTAGGATCCACTATATAATACACTGTAAGACTGGCACACTGCAGCAGACTGTAGGATCCACTATATAATACACTGTAAGACTGGCACACTGCAGTAGACTGTAGGATCCACTATATAATACACTGTAAGACTGGCACACTGCAGCAGACTGTAGGATCCACTATATAATACACTGTAAGACTGGCACACTGCAGCAGACTGTAGGATCCACTATATAATACACTGTAAGACTGGCACACTGCAGCAGACTGTAGGATCCACTATATAATACACTGTAAGACTGGCACACTGCAGCAGACTGAAGGATCCACTATTATAATATACTGTCAGACTGGCACATGGCAGCAGACTGAAGGATCCACTATTATAATATACTGTCAGACTGGCACATGGCAGCAGACTGAAGGATCCACTATTATAATATACTGTAAGACTGGCACACTGCAGTAGACTGTAGGATCCACTATATAATACACTGTAAGACTGGCACACTGCAGTAGACTGTAGGATCCACTATATAATACACTGTAAGACTGGCACACTGCAGCAGACTGTAGGATCCACTATATAATACACTGTAAGACTGGCACACTGCAGCAGACTGTAGGATCCACTATATAATACACTGTAAGACTGGCACACTGCAGCAGACTGTAGGATCCACTATATAATACACTGTAAGACTGGCACACTGCAGCAGACTGTAGGATCCACTATATAATACACTGTCAGACTGGCATACTGCAGCAGACTGTAGGATCCACTATATAATACACTGTAAGACTGGCACACTGCAGCAGACTGTAGGATCCACTATATAATACACTGTAAGACTGGCACACTGCAGCAGACTGTAGGATCCACTATATAATACACTGTAAGACTGGCACACTGCAGCAGACTGTAGGATCCACTATATAATACACTGTCAGACTGGCATACTGCAGCAGACTGTAGGATCCACTATATAATACACTGTAAGACTGGCACACTGCAGCAGACTGTAGGATCCACTATATAATACACTGTAAGACTGGCACACTGCAGCAGACTGTAGGATCCACTATATAATACACTGTAAGACTGGCACACTGCAGCAGACTGTAGGATCCACTATATAATACACTGTCAGACTGGCATACTGCAGCAGACTGTAGGATCCACTATATAATACACTGTAAGACTGGCACACTGCAGCAGACTGTAGGATCCACTATATAATACACTGTAAGACTGGCACACTGCAGCAGACTGTAGGATCCACTATATAATACACTGTAAGACTGGCACACTGCAGTAGACTGTAGGATCCACTATATAATACACTGTCAGACTGGCACACTGCAGCAGACTGTAGGATCCACTATATAATACACTGTAAGACTGGCACACTGCAGCAGACTGTAGGATCCACTATATAATACACTGTCAGACTGGCACACTGCAGTAGACTGTAGGATCCACTATTATAATATACTGTAAGACTGGCACACTGCAGTAGACTGTAGGATCCACTATATAATACACTGTAAGACTGGCACACTGCAGCAGACTGTAGGATCCACTATATAATACACTGTAAGACTGGCACACTGCAGCAGACTGTATGATCCACTATATAATACACTGTAAGACTGGCACACTGCAGCAGACTGTAGGATCCACTATATAATACACTGTCAGACTGGCATACTGCAGCAGACTGTAGGATCCACTATATAATACACTGTAAGACTGGCACACTGCAGCAGACTGTAGGATCCACTATATAATACACTGTAAGACTGGCACACTGCAGCAGACTGTAGGATCCACTATATAATACACTGTCAGACTGGCACACTGCAGTAGACTGTAGGATCCACTATATAATACACTGTAAGACTGGCACCCTGCAGCAGACTGAAGGATCCACTATTATAATATACTGTAAGACTTGCACACTGCAGCAGACTGAAGGATCCACTATTATGATATACTGTCAGACTGGCACATGGCAGCAGACTGAAGGATCCACTATTATAATATACTGTAAGACTGGCACACTGCAGCAGACTGAAGGATCCACTATTATAATATACTGTAAGACTGGCACACTGCAGCAGACTGAATGATCCACTATTATAATATACTGTCAGACTGGCACACTGCAGTAGACTGAAGGATCCACTATTATAATATACTGTAAGACTGGCACACTGCAGCAGACTGAAGGATCCACTATTATAATATACTGTCAGACTGGCACACTGCAGTAGACTGAAGGATCCACTATTATAATATACAGTAAGACTGGCACACTGCAGTAGACTGTAGGATCCACTATTATAATATACTGTCAGACTGGCACACTGCAGCAGACTGAAGGATCCACTATATAATACACTGTAAGACTGGCACACTGCAGCAGACTGTAGGATCCACTATATAATATACAGTAAGACTGGCACACTGCAGCAGACTGTAGGATCCACTATATAATATACTGTCAGACTGGCACACTGCAGCAGACTGTAGGATCCACTATATAATACACTGTAAGACTGGCACACTGCAGCAGACTGTAGGATCCACTATATAATACACTGTAAGACTGGCACACTGCAGCAGACTGTAGGATCCACTATATAATACACTGTAAGACTGGCACACTGCAGCAGACTGTAGGATCCAGTATTATAATATACTGTCAGACTGGCACATGGCAGCAGACTGTAGGATCCACTATTATAATATACTGTCAGACTGGCACACTGCAGAGACTGAAGGATCCACTATTATAATATACTGTCAGACTGGCACATGGCAGCAGACTGTAGGATCCACTATTATAATATACTGTCAGACTGTAAGACTGGCACACTGCACTACTACACTGCAGACTGTAGGATCCACTATATAATACACTGTAAGACTGGCACACTGCAGCAGACTGTAGGATCCACTATATAATACACTGTAAGACTGGCACACTGCAGCAGACTGTAGATCCACTATATAATACACTGTAAGACTGGCACACTGCAGCAGACTGTAGGATCCACTATATAATACACTGTAAGACTGGCACACTGCAGCAGACTGTAGGATCCACTATATAATACACTGTCAGACTGGCATACTGCAGCAGACTGTAGGATCCACTATATAATACAGCAGACTGTAGGATCCACTATATAATACACTGTCAAGACTGTAGCCACACACTGTGACAGCAGACTGTAGGATCCACTATATAATACACTGTAAGACTGGCACACTGCAGCAGACTGTAGGATCCACTATATAATACACTGTAAGACTGGCACACTGCAGCAGACTGTAGGATCCACTATATAATACACTGTCAGACTGGCATACTGCAGCAGACTGTAGGATCCACTATATAATACACTGTAAGACTGGCACACTGCAGCAGACTGTAGGATCCACTATATAATACACTGTAAGACTGGCACACTGCAGCAGACTGTAGGATCCACTATATAATACACTGTAAGACTGGCACACTGCAGTAGACTGTAGGATCCACTATATAATACACTGTCAGACTGGCACACTGCAGCAGACTGTAGGATCCAGTATTATAATATACTGTCAGACTGGCACATGGCAGCAGACTGTAGGATCCACTATTATAATATACTGTCAGACTGGCACACTGCAGAGAGACTGACACATGGCAGCAGACTGAAGGATCCACTATTATAATATACTGTCAGACTGGCACATGGCAGCAGACTGAAGGATCCACTATTATAATATACTGTAAGACTGGCACACTGCAGTAGACTGTAGGATCCACTATATAATACACTGTAAGACTGGCACACTGCAGACTGTAGCCACTATATAATACACTGTAAGACTGGCACACTGCAGCAGACTGTAGGATCCACTATATAATACACTGTAAGACTGGCACACTGCAGCAGACTGTAGGATCCACTATATAATACACTGTAAGACTGGCACACTGCAGCAGACTGTAGGATCCACTATATAATACACTGTAAGACTGGCACACTGCAGCAGACTGAAGGATCCACTATTATAATATACTGTCAGACTGGCACACTGCAGCAGACTGAAGGATCCACTATTATAATATACTGTAAGACTGGCACACTGCAGTAGACTGTAGGATCCACTATATAATACACTGTAAGACTGGCACACTGCAGCAGACTGTAGGATCCACTATATAATACACTGTAAGACTGGCACACTGCAGCACACTGTATGATCCACTATATAATACACTGTAAGACTGGCACACTGCAGCAGACTGTAGGATCCACTATATAATACACTGTCAGACTGGCATACTGCAGCAGACTGTAGGATCCACTATATAATACACTGTAAGACTGGCACACTGCAGCAGACTGTAGGATCCACTATATAATACACTGTAAGACTGGCACACTGCAGCAGACTGTAGGATCCACTATATAATACACTGTCAGACTGGCACACTGCAGTAGACTGTAGGATCCACTATTATAATATACTGTAAGACTGGCACACTGCAGTAGACTGTAGGATCCACTATATAATACACTGTAAGACTGGCACACTGCAGCAGACTGTAGGATCCACTATATAATACACTGTAAGACTGGCACACTGCAGCAGACTGTATGATCCACTATATAATACACTGTAAGACTGGCACACTGCAGCAGACTGTAGGATCCACTATATAATACACTGTCAGACTGGCATACTGCAGCAGACTGTAGGATCCACTATATAATACACTGTAAGACTGGCACACTGCAGCAGACTGTAGGATCCACTATATAATACACTGTAAGACTGGCACACTGCAGCAGACTGTAGGATCCACTATATAATACACTGTCAGACTGGCACACTGCAGTAGACTGTAGGATCCACTATATAATACACTGTAAGACTGGCACCCTGCAGCAGACTGAAGGATCCACTATTATAATATACTGTAAGACTGGCACACTGCAGTAGACTGTAGGATCCACTATATAATACACTGTAAGACTGGCACACTGCAGCAGACTGAAGGATCCACTATTATAATATACTGTAAGACTGGCACACTGCAGTAGACTGTAGGATCCACTATATAATACACTGTAAGACTGGCACACTGCAGCAGACTGTAGGATCCACTATATAATACACTGTAAGACTGGCATACTGCAGCAGACTGTAGGATCCACTATATAATACACTGTAAGACTGGCACACTGCAGCAGACTGAATGATCCACTATTATAATATACTGTCAGACTGGCACACTGCAGCAGACTGAAGGATCCACTATTATAATATACTGTAAGACTGGCACACTGCAGTAGACTGTAGGATCCACTATATAATACACTGTAAGACTGGCACACTGCAGCAGACTGTAGGATCCACTATATAATACACTGTAAGACTGGCACACTGCAGCACACTGTATGATCCACTATATAATACACTGTAAGACTGGCACACTGCAGCAGACTGTAGGATCCACTATATAATACACTGTCAGACTGGCATACTGCAGCAGACTGTAGGATCCACTATATAATACACTGTAAGACTGGCACACTGCAGCAGACTGTAGGATCCACTATATAATACACTGTAAGACTGGCACACTGCAGCAGACTGTAGGATCCACTATATAATACACTGTCAGACTGGCACACTGCAGTAGACTGTAGGATCCACTATTATAATATACTGTAAGACTGGCACACTGCAGTAGACTGTAGGATCCACTATATAATACACTGTAAGACTGGCACACTGCAGCAGACTGTAGGATCCACTGTAAGACTGGCACACTAGCATACCACTATATAATACACTGTAAGACTGGCACACTGCAGCAGACTGTAGGATCCACTATATAATACACTGTCAGACTGGCATACTGCAGACTGTAGGATCCACTACATATAATACACTGTAAGACTGGCACACTGCAGCAGACTGTAGGATCCACTATATAATACACTGTAAGACTGGCACACTGCAGCAGACTGTAGGATCCACTATATAATACACTGTCAGACTGGCACACTGCAGTAGACTGTAGGATCCACTATATAATACACTGTAAGACTGGCACCCTGCAGCAGACTGAAGGATCCACTATTATAATATACTGTCAGACTGGCACACTGCAGCAGACTGAAGGATCCACTATTATAATATACTGTAAGACTGGCACACTGCAGTAGACTGTAGGATCCACTATATAATACACTGTAAGACTGGCACACTGCAGCAGACTGTAGGATCCACTATATAATACACTGTAAGACTGGCACACTGCAGCAGACTGTAGGATCCACTATATAATACACTGTAAGACTGGCACACTGCAGCAGACTGTAGGATCCACTATATAATACACTGTAAGACTGGCACACTGCAGCAGACTGTAGGATCCACTATATAATACACTGTAAGACTGGCACACTGCAGCAGACTGTAGGATCCACTATATAATACACTGTAAGACTGGCACACTGCAGCAGACTGTAGGATCCACTATATAATATACTGTAAGACTGGCACACTGCAGCAGACTGTAGGATCCACTATATAATACACTGTAAGACTGGCACACTGCAGTAGACTGTAGGATCCACTATATAATACACTGTCAGACTGGCACACTGCAGTAGACTGTAGGATCCACTATATAATACACTGTAAGACTGGCACACTGCAGCAGACTGAAGGATCCACTATTATAATATACTGTCAGACTGGCACACTGCAGCAGACTGAAGGATCCACTATTATAATATACTGTCAGACTGGCACACTGCAGTAGACTGTAGGATCCACTATATAATACACTGTAAGACTGGCACACTGCAGCAGACTGTAGGATCCAGTATTATAATATACTGTAAGCCTGGCACACTGACAACAGACAGGTGACCTACTGCTTTTTGGGGTCACTGTATTTTTACGGAGCAGTGAAGAGGAGGAGGAATGGGAAGAGGAGTTTATGGACATACTATTTTGACTGAGCAGGGACAGCACATAGAGGAGAAGGATGAGGAGGAACTGAGTTCGGTCCAACACGGTTTCACGTCCCAATGTCTGTGTGTGATGACAATGTGGCATTCTGCTGATGACTAATCCCGACAGTGACAGGAATGTCTGGTTCTCTTGAGTCTGTGCTGACAAGGTTACTAAATATACCTTGGTCCTCTGAGTCACTTGTCATTGTAATCAACAAGCTATTCATAAATAGTCATCTGGCCACTAAATGTCTAATGCTAGCCTAGATAATCTTAAAGTCACTAAATGGCAAATGCTAGCCTAGATAATAATCTGTCCATTAAATGGTTAATGGCCTAGATTGTCTTTTGGCAACTAAATGGCTAATGCTAGCCTAGATTCCACCTCACTAACTCTGTATCCTCAGAGCATAGGTGAATAATAGCATTTTTTTAACTCCCATTTGAAACATGACAGAAACTCTCCCATATGCTGTCTTGTAGCCACCATAATTGAATTGTCAGACTACTGTAAAGATCAAATATATGACACAGGTAAAAAAATATATATATTTTTGTCATTCTTTCTTTTATCCTTTCTTCCCTTTCTTGAAACTGGACTGCAGGATGTCATCCCTTTAAGAGAAAGTAAACAAGGAAGTAGTTTGTAGTTTATAGTTTTATTCTCTATTCATCCTTTAATAAAAATAAAAAATCCAGCGTATAATGCTACATTACGGTGTGGATTTAACAGGGGATGGAGTTTCCAGCATATTTGGAGTAAAATATTGAACTAAGCAGAAATATACCACTAGATATTCACCTTCATCTCAGAAACAGGGATTTTTGTGAAGCATGCTGATGTGATGTTGAGGGCCTGTATTTCTAAAGCATCTCAGAGTTTGGAGTGGTGATCTAGGATCAGTTTTGATTAATGAATCATTAATAATAAATCATAATGCACAGTAAGGGGGTTCGGATCCTAGATCAGCATTCCTACTCTAAGATGTTTTTGAATACAGGCCAAGAATCTTAGAAGTGTGGTTACAAAGGACATATTGATGGGGAATGTCTTTTTTCTGCATTTGGACTGCTGTCTCATCGTGTGGAAATGCGGTGGAGACCACGACTGCATTTACAGTGACGTGTGTAGGGATAACAGATTGCAGGGTAATAATAAATGCTTGTCAGTCCAGTGATTTACAAGGCTTTTAAAGCCCGTTTCTCCCAACTTAAGCAACATGTCAAATAGGAGAAAAAGCTGCAGTACAGAAACTTAGAATGTTCTCATTGTGGTGCCAGTGTGTGTGTGTGCGGGGGGAGGGAGCGAGAGAGAGAGAGTGGATGTGTGTGTGGGTGTGGGTGTATGTGTATGTGTGCTTCCTGGTAGATCTACAGTACACAGTTAAACCTCCTAAGGATCAACTTTTGTTTCCAATTTTTGCCGAAAATGACATACCCAAATCTAACTGGACCTGAACAGGACCTGAAGCAAGGATATTGTCACGTTCTGACCTTTATTTCCTTTGTTTTGTATTCATTATTTAATATGGTCAGGGCGTGAGTTGGGGTGGGCAGTCTATGTTTGATTTTCTATGATTTGGGGATTTCTATGTTTCGGCCTAGTGTGGTTCTAAATCAGAGGCAGGTGTCATTAGTTGTCTCTGATTGAGAATCATACTTAGGTAGCCTGGGTTGCACTGTTTGTTTGTGGGTGATTGTCTATGCTAGTGGCTTGTGTCAGCACAGGTCTCATTTGTAGCGGCATTATTGGTTTATTGTTTTTGTATGCAGTGTTCAGTATTTTCTTTAATTAAATATTCACTATGAACACATACCACGCCGCATTTTGGTCCTCTGATCCTTCTCACCTCTCCTCTTCAGATGAAGAGGAGGAAGATGGTGACAGATATGTTTTTTTAATACCATTTGGAAGGAAACACTTTGAAGTTTGTAGATATGTTCAATGAATGTAGGAGAATATAACACATTAGATCTGGTAAAGATAATACAAAGACAAAAACATGCGTTTGTGTATTTTTTTTGTTCCATGATCTTTGAAATGCGAGAGAATGGCCATTATCTGATTTAGGACTAGGGTTGCCCATTTTGGGAATATTCAAAGTTGGACACTTTCCGTGGGAATAGACGGGAATATATGGGAATTAACGGGAATATATGGGAATTAACGGAAATATATGCAAATTCATATTAATACCATTTAAATGTAGATGTTTTTTGCATTGGAAATATTTACCATATCATATGGAGACAGGAACATGAACCTTTTACCTCATCATAAGTAGACATAATTACAAATTATTAAATCCTTCCAATAGAAATTTAAAAAACTATTTCGTTACAAATTGAACTTAAATGAGTTGACTCTTCACATGGGTTGATTTAAACCTTCAAGCTGCATACTGGATCCTATTCCAACTAAACTACTGAAAGAGCTGCTTCCTGTGCTTGGCCCTCCTATGTTGAACATAATAAACGGCTCTCTATCCACCGGATGTGTACCAAACTCACTAAAAGTGGCAGTAATAAAGCCTCTCTTGAAAAAGCCAAACCTTGACCCAGAAAATATAAAAAACTATCGGCCTATATCGAATCTTCCATTCCTCTCAAACATTTTAGAGAAGGCTGTTGCGCAGCAACTCACTGCCTTCCTGAAGACAAACAATGTATACGAAATGCTTCAGTCTGGTTTTAGACCCCATCATAGCACTGAGACGGCACTTGTGAAGGTGGTAAATGACATTTTAATGGCATCGGACCGAGGCTCTGCATCTGTTCTCGTGCTCCTAGACCTTAGTGCTGCTTTTGATACCATCGATCACCACGTTCTTTTGGAGAGATTGGAAACCCAAATTGGTCTACACGGACAAATTCTGGCCTGGTTTAGATCTTATCTGTCGGAAAGATATCAGTTTGTCTCTGTGAATGGTTTGTCCTCTGACAAATCAACTGTAAATTTCGGTGTTCCTCAAGGTTCCGTTTTAGGACCACTATTGTTTTCACTATATATTTTACCTCTTGGGGATGTTATTCGAAAACATAATGTTAACTTTCACTGCTATGCGGATGACACACAGCTGTACATTTCAATGAAACATGGTGAAGCCCCAAAATTGCCCTTGCTAGAAGCATGTGTTTCAGACATAAGGAAGTGGATGGCTGCAAACGTTCTACTTTTAAACTCGGACAAAACAGAGATGCTTCTTCTAAGTCCCAAGAAACAAAGAGATCTTCTGTTGAATCTGACAATTAATCTTAATGGTTGTACAGTCGTCTCAAATAAAACTGTGAAGGACCTCGGCGTTACTCTGGACCCTGATCTCTCTTTTGAAGAACATATCAAGACCATTTCAAGGACAGCTTTTTTCCATCTACGTAACATTGCAAAAATCAGAAACTTTCTGTCCAAAAATGATGCAGAAAAATGAATCCATGCTTTTGTCACTTCTAGGTTAGACTACTGCAATGCTCTACTTTCCGACTACCCCGGATAAAGCACTAAATAAACTTCAGTTAGTGCTAAATTTGATCAAATTACTCCAGTGCTAGCCTCTGGCTTCCTGTCAAAGCAAGGGCTGATTTCAAGGTTTTACTGCTAACCTACAAAGCATTACATGGGCTTGTTCCTACCTATCTCTCTGATTTGGTCCTGCCGTACATACCTACACGTACGCTACGGTCACAAGACGCAGGCCTCCTAATTGTCCCTAGAATTTCTAAGCAAACAGATGGAGGCAGGGCTTTCTCCTATAGAGCTCCATTTTTATGGAACGGTCTGCCTACCCATGTCAGAGACGCAAACTCGGTCTCAACCTTTAAGTCTTTACTGAAGACTCAGCTCTTCAGTGGGTCATATGATTGAGTGTAGTCTGGCCCAGGAGCGGGAAGGTGAATGGAAAGGCTCTGGAGCAACGAACCGCCCTTGCTGTCTCTGCCTGGCCGGTTCCCCTCTTTCCCCTGAGATTCTCTGCCTCTAACCCTATTACAGAGGCTGAGTCACTGGCTTACTGGGGCTCTCTCATGCCGTCCCTGGAAGGGGTGCGTCACCTGAGTGGGTTAATTGACTGATGTGGTCATCCTGTCTCTTGCCCCCTTAGGTTGTGCTGTGGTTCTTTGTGGGCTGCCAGCCTTGTCTCAGGATGGTAAGTTGGTGGTTGAAGATACCCTAGTGGTGTGGGGGCTGTGCTTTGGCAAAGTTGGTGGGGTTATATCCTTCCTGTTTGGCCCTGTCCGGGGGTGTCCTCGGATGGGGCCACAGTGTCTCATTTACATTTACATTTAAGTCATTTAGCAGACGCTCTTATCCAGAGCGACTTACAAATTGGTGCATTCACCTTATGACATCCAGTGGAACAGCCACTTTACAATAGTGCATCTAAATCTTTTAAGGGGGGTGAGAAGGATTACTTTATCCTATCCTAGGTATTCCTTAAAGAGGTGGGGTTTCAGGTGTCTCCGGAAGGTGGTGATTGACTCCGCTCTCCTGGCGTCGTGAGGGTCTCCTGACCCCTCCTGTCTCAGCCTCCAGTATTTATGCTGCAGTAGTTTATGTGTCGGGGGGCTAGGGTCAGTTTGTTATATCTGGAGTACTTCTCCTGTCCTTTCCGGTGTCCTGTGTGAATCTAAGTGTGCGTTCTCTAATTCTCTCCTTCTCTCTTTCTTTCTCTCTCTCGGAAGACCTGAGCCCTAGGACCATGCCCCAGGACTACCTGACATGATGACTCCTTGCTGTCCCCAGTCCACCTGGCCGTGCTGCTGCTCCAGTTTCAACTGTTCTGCCTTATTATTATTCGACCATGCTGGTCATTTATGAACATTTGAACATCTTGGCCATGTTTTGTTATAATCTCCACCCGGCACAGCCAGAAGAGGACTGGCCACCCCACATATGCTCTCTCTAATTCTCTCTTTCTTTCTCTCTCTCGGAGGACCTGAGCCCTACAACCGTGCCCCAGGACTACCTGACATGATGACTCCTTGCTGTCCCCAGTCCACCTGACGTGCTGCTGCTCCAGTTTAAACTGTTCTGCCTTATTATTATTCGACCATGCTGGTCATTTATGAACATTTGAACATCTTGGCCATGTTCTGTTATAATCTCCACCCGGCACAGCCAGAAGAGGACTGGCCACCCCACATAGCCTGATTCCTCTCTAGGTTTCTTCCTAGGTTTTGGCCTTTCTAGGGAGTTTTTCCTAGCCACCGTGCTTCTACACCTGCATTGCTTGCTGTTTGGGGTTTTAGGCTGGGTTTCTGTACAGCACTTTGAGATATCAGCTGATGTATGAAGGGCTATATAAATACATTTGATTTGATTTGATTTCACTGAACAACAAAATTAATTAAATGATCCCCAATGTTCCATCGCATCTCCCAAAAACATTTTCAACATACTTCTGTAAAATGATAGTCTAGAAACTAATGCTTTGGTTGTTTTCCTCTCAGGCTTCCATGGCTTCTCCCTGGACCTCCTCAATGTCCACCTCTTGAACATCAGACTCTGAGGCCTCATCTTCACTGTCACTTTCCAAACTTGTTGAGGATGGCTCATTGTCAGACTCAAAAAGACTAAAATTTGCCCGGATGGCCAACCATTTTTCAACCCTTGTATTGGTCAGCCTGTTGCGTGCTTTGGTGTGTGTGTGTGTTTCCAAACAAGGACCTGTTGTGCTCTGAGGCGGCTGATGTTGGTGGGATTTGGAGGATGACGGAGGCAACAGGGGAAAGAGCCTCAGATGTACAAAATCCCTTCCACTAGGTGGCTGATGGGATATATTGGCATGACTGCCATATTGCATCTCCATCCCAAAGCCCTTGCTTGGAAGTGTACTTCACCAGACTGCCAAGAACCTTGCTATCAACCAGGCCAAGGTGGTGAGACACGGTAGTGATGACACCATAGGCTTGGTTGATCTCTGCACCAGACAGGATGCTCTTGCCAGCATACTTGGGGTCCAACATGTACGCTGCAGCGTGTGTGGGCTTCAGGCAGAAGTCTTCACGCTTTTTGATGTATTTCAGAACTGCGGTTTCCTCTGCTTGGAGCAACAGTGAAGTGGGCAGAGCAGTACGGATTTCTTCTCTTACATCTGCAAGCAGAGACTGAACATCAGACAGGATTGCATTGTCTCCCTCAATCCGTGCAATGGCTACTGCTATAGGTTTCAGGAGTTTCAGGCTGCTTACCATTCTCCCAAAATACATCATCCAGGAGGATCTTCTTGATAGAGCTATCCATATCGGCAGACTGTGATATGGCCATTTCTTGGAGAGACTCCTTCCCCTCCAGGAGACTGTCAAACATGATGACAACACCAATCCAATGGGAGCTGCTGGGAAGCTTCAATGTGGTGCTCTTATTCTTCTCACTTTGCTTGGTGAGGTAGATTGCTGCTATAACTTGATGACACTTGACATACATAACCATTTCCTTGGCTCTTTTGTAGAATGCATCCATTGTTTTCAGTGCCATGATGTCCTTGAGGAGCAGATTCAATGCATGAGCAGCACAGCCAATGGGTGGGATGTGAGGGTATGACTCCTCCACTTTCGACCAAGCAGCCTTCACGTTCACAGCATTGTCTGTCACCAGTGCAAATACCTTCTGTGGTCCAAGGTCATTGATGACTGCTTTCAGCTCATCTGCACTGTAGATGTACAATTCCATGTAGAGATAAATAGTTAAGCAGTTAGATTAAACATTGTAAGATAAATGTTTTATAATACAACATGTATGGAAACAGGTGAATTAACACTCCTCAGTTAGCAGGCTCATGCAAGCTAAAACCCACATGTTAGCAAAAATGAACTAGCTGAAATTGTTAACAAGTTTGAAATGATTTAAACACAATTTGCTGGTGGCTACAATTTATTAGTAAAAAAAAAAATCATATGTCATAAAATATATTCACCCCAGCCAGTATTGTAATTTAAACTTAATTTAAACCAGAAAGCATGTAGTCCTTGACTCAGACAGTGTAGTAGTATGGGCTCAATAGCATCTCATTTGTGTGCAAGATATTGAGAATCAGCTGTATATGATGGAAGAGTGCACTGCACATGTGATGGAAGAATGCACTGTGCAGTGCAGAGGGTTGCAATTCCATTGAATTGGGGAAAGTTTAACCAAAATATGCCAAAAGACCTAGAAGTGCCTTCTGTGTATCCCACTAAAAAAGTTTCACTGTTATAAGCTAACTTTTTCGATGAAAAATTCCCATGGAAAATTTCTGAAAAAATTCCAGACATTTTCCAACCCTTTACCTAGGACTCTAGGCGCAATTTAGACTTTGGCCACTAGACAGCAGCAGTATATATTTTTAAATGCTCTATTTCAGCTTTATTTAAACAGGTAGACCAGTCATTTACAACTGCGACCTTGCCAAGAAAAAGCAAGGCAGTGCGACAAAAACAACAACACAGAGGTACACATAAACAAACAAACATACAGTCAATAACACAATAGAAAATCTGTCTACAGTGTGTGCAAATGAAGTAATGAAATAAGGCAATAAATAGGCCAATAGTGGCAAAGTAATTACAATTTAGCAATTTACACTGGAGTGACATATGTGCAAGTAGAAATACTGGTGTGCAAAAGAGCAGAAAAACAAAAACAAATATGGGGGATAAGGTAGGTAGTTGGTTGGATGGGCTATTTACAGATGGGCTGTGTACAACTGCTCTGACAGCAGTTAGTGAGGGAGAAATAAGTCTCCAACTTCAGTGATTTTTGCAATTCGTTTGCAGTCATTGGCAGCAGAGAACTGGAAGATGATCAGTGAAATACATTACATTTACATTTAAGTCATTTAGCAGACGCTCTTAACCTGCTGGAGTGCGTGCTACGGGGGTGGGTGTTGCTATGGTGACCAGTGAGCTGAGATAAGGCGGAGCTTTACCTAGCAAAGACTTATAGATTACCTTGAACCAGTGGGTTTGGCAACGAATATGTAGCGAGGACCAGCCAATGAGAGCATTCAGGTCTTAGTGGTGGGTAGTATATGGGGCTTTGGTGACAAATGGCACTGTGATAGACTGCATCCAATTTGCTGAGTAAAGTGTTGGAGGCTATTTTGTAAATGACATCGCCAAAGTGAAGGATCGATAGGATAGTCAGTTGTATGAGGGTATGTTTGGCAGCATGAGTGGAGGTTTTGTTTGCGAAATAAGAAGCCGATTCTAGATTTAACTTTGGATTGGAGATGTTTAATGTGAGTCTGGAAAAAGAGTTTACAGTCTAGCCAGGCACCTAGGTATTTATAGTTGTCCACATATTCTAAGTCAGAACCGTCCAGAGTAGTGATGCTAGTCGGGCGGGCGGTTGCGGGCAGTGATCGGTTGAAGAGTATGCATTTGTTTTACTAGCATTTAAGAGCAGTTGGAGGCCACAGAAGGAGAGTTGTATGGCGTTGAAGCTCGTTTGGAGGTTTAGTGTCCAAAGAAGGGCCAGATGTGTACAGAATGGTGTCGTTTGCGTAGAGGTGGATCAAATAATCACCATCAGCAAGAGCGACTTCATTGATATATACAGAGAAAAGAGTCTGCCCAATAATTGAACCCTGTGACACCCCCATAGTGACTGCCAGAGGTCCGGACAACAGGCCCTCCGTTTTGACACACTGATCTGAGAAGTAGTTAGTGAATCAGGCGAGGCAGTCATTTGAGAAACAAAGGCTGTTGATTCTGCCTATAAGAATGTGGTGATTGACAGAATCGAAAGCCTTGGCCAGGTCAATGAAGACGGCTGCACGTTACTGTCTTTTATCGATGGCGGTTATGATATCGTTTAGGACCTTGAGCATGGCTGAGGTGCACCCGTGACCAGCTCGGAAACCAGATTGCACAGCGGAGAAGGTATGGTGGGATTCGAAATGGTCAGTGATCTGTTTGTTCCCTTGGCTTTCGAAGACATTAGAAAGGCAGGGCAGGATGGATATAGGTCCGTAACAGTTTGGGTCTAGAGTGTCTCTCCCTTTGAAGAGGGGGGTGACCGCGGCCATTTTCCAATCTTTAGGAATCTCAGACGATACTAAAGAGAGGTTGAACAGGGATTGCAACAATGGCAGCGGATCATTTTAGTATGAGTATGTGCAAAGTCTAGACTGATGCAATGAACAATTGCATTTCTGGTCAAAATGTTGTGTCAAGTCTGTCCAAATGTGCCTAATTGGTCAATATATACATTGTCAAGTACATAACTGTGCACTCTCCTCAAACAATAGCATGGTATGTTTTCATTGTAATAGCTACTGTAAATTGGAGAGTGCAGTTAGATTAACAAGAATCTAAGCTTTCTGCCCATATAAAATAGGTCTATGTCCTAGGAAATGTTCTTGTTACTTACAATCTCATGCTAATCACATTAGCGCACCTTAGCTCAACCGTCCCGAGGGTGGGACACTGATCTTGTAGAGATCCTTAAATCAGGGTTCATTAAAAAACATGTCGGGAATATTAGCCATAAGCTCATGGGGGATTTATTACTTCCGGCGCCGACAGAGATGGCAGCCTCGCTTCGCGTTCCTAGGAAACTAAGCAGTTTTTAGTTTTTTTACGTGTTATTTCTTACAGTAGTACCCCAGGTCATCTTAGGTTTCATTACATACAGTCGAGAAGAACTACTGAATATAAGATCAGCGTCAACTCACCATCAGTACGACCAAGAATATGTTTTTCGCGATTCGGATCCTGTGTTCTGCCTTACAAACAGGACAACGGAATGGATCCCTTGCAGCGACCCAAAAAAACGACTCCGAAAAAGAGGGAAACGAGGCGGTCTTCTGGTCAGACTCCGGAGACGGGCACACCGTGCACCACTCCCTAGCATTCTTCTTGCGAATGTCCAGTCTCTTGACAACAAGGTTGATGAAATCCGAGCAAGGGTAGCATTCCAGAGGGACATCAGAGACTGTAACGTTCTTTGCTTCAAGGAAACATGGCTCACTGGAGAGACGCTATCCGAAGCGGTGCAGCCAACGGGTTTCTCCACGCTTCGCGCCGACAGGAACAGACATCTTTCTGGTAAGAAGAGGGGAGGGGGCGTATGCCTTATGGTTAACGAGACATGGTGTGATGAAAGAAACATACAGGAACTCAAATCCTTCTGTTCACCTGATTTAGAATTCCTCACAATCAAATGTAGACCGCATTATCTACCAAGAGAATTCTCTTCGATTATAATCACAGCCGTATATATCCCCCCCCCCCCAAGCAGACACATTGATGGCTCTGAACGAGCTTTATTTAACTCTTTGCAAACTGGAAACTATTTATCCGGAGGCTGCATTCATTGTAGCTGGGGATTTTAACAAGGCTAATCTGAAAACAAGACTCCCTAAATTTTATCAGCATATCGATTGCGCAACCAGGGGTGGAAAAACCTTGGATCATTGTTACTCTAACTTCCGCGACGCATATAAGGCCCTGCCCCGCCCCCCTTTCGGAAAAGCTGACCACGACTCCATTTTGTTGATCCCTGCCTACAGACAGAAACTAAAACAACAGGCTCCCACGCTGAGGTCTGTCCAACGCTGGTCCGACCAAGCTGACTCCACACTCCAAGACTGCTTCCATCACGTGGACTGGGATATGTTTCGTATTGCGGCAGATAACAACATTGACGAATACGCTGATTCGGTGTGCGAGTTCATTAGAACGTGCGTTGAAGATGTCGTTCCCATAGCAACGATTAAAACATTCCCTAACCAGAAACCGTGGATTGATGGCAGCATTCGCGTGAAACTGAAAGCGCGAACCACTGCTTTTAATCAGGGCAAGGTGTCTGGTAACATGACCGAATACAAACAGTGCAGGTACAGCGCGAACCACTGCTTTTAATCAGGGCAAGGTGTCTGGTAACATGACCGAATACAAACAGTGCAGCTACTCCCTCCGCAAGGCTATCAAACAAGCTAAGCGTCAGTACAGAGACAAAGTAGAATCTCAATTCAACGGCTCAGACACAAGAGGCATGTGGCAGGGTCTACAGTCAATCACGGACTACAGGAAGAAATCCAGCCCAGTCACGGACCAGGATGTCTCAACGGAAACATGCGGTCTCTCCTTCACTGCAGCCGAGGTGAGTAAGACATTTAAAACGTGTTAACCCTCGCAAGGCTGCAGGCCCAGACGGCATCCCCAGCCGCGCCCTCAGAGCATGCGCAGACCAGCTGGC
This sequence comes from Oncorhynchus nerka, assembly GCF_034236695.1. NCBI lineage: Eukaryota > Metazoa > Chordata > Actinopteri > Salmoniformes > Salmonidae > Oncorhynchus > Oncorhynchus nerka. The sequence goes on from NC_088423.1 coordinate 770,796, forward strand.
CGGTGTGTTTACGGACATATTCAATCAATCCCTATACCAGTCTGCTGTTCCCACATGCTTCAAGAGGGCCACCATTGTTCCTGTTCCCAAGAAAGCTAAGGTAACTGAGCTAAACGACTACCGCCCCGTAGCACTCACTTCCGTCATCATGAAGTGCTTTGAGAGACTAGTCAAGGACCATATCACCTCCACCCTACCTGACACCCTAGACCCACTCCAATTTGCTTACCGCCCAAATAGGTCCACAGACGATGCAATCTCAACCACACTGCACACTGCCCTAACCCATCTGGACAAGAGGAATACCTATGTGAGAATGCTGTTCATCGACTACAGCTCGGCATTCAACACCATAGTACCCTCCAAGCTCGTCATCAAGCTCGAGACCCTGGGTCTCGACCCCGCCCCTGTGCAACTGGGTACTGGACTTCCTGACGGGCCGCCCCAGGTGGTGAGGGTAGGCAACAACATCTCCTCCCGCTGATCCTCAACACTGGGGCCCCACAAGGGTGCGTTCTGAGCCCTCTCCTGTACTCCCTGTTCACCCACGACTGCGTGGCCACGCACGCCTCCAACTCAATCATCAAGTTTGCGGACGACACAACAGTGGTAGGCTTGATTACCAACAACGACGAGACGGCCTACAGGGAGGGGTGAGGGCCCTCGGAGTGTGGTGTCAGGAAAATAACCTCACACTCAACGTCAACAAAACTAAGGAGATGATTGTGGACTTCAGGAAACAGCAGAGGGAACACCCCCCTATCCACATCAATGGAACAGTAGTGGAGAGGGTAGCAAGTTTTAAGTTCCTCGGCATACACATCACAGACAAACTGAATTGGTCCACTCACACAGACGGCATCATGAAGAAGGCGCAGCAGCGCCTCTTCAACCTCAGGAGGCTGAAGAAATTCGGCTTGTCACCAAAAGCACTCACAAACTTCTACAGATGCACAATCGAGAGCATCCTGGCGGGCTGTATCACCGCCTGGTATGGCAACTGCTCCGCCCTCAACCGTAAGGCTCTCCAGAGGGTAGTGAGGTCTGCACAACGCATCACCGGGGGCAAACTACCTGCCCTCCAGGACACCTACACCACCCGATGTTACAGGAAGGCCATAAAGATCATCAAGGACATCAATCCCCGAGCCACTGCCTGTTCACCCCGCTATCATCCAGAAGGCGAGGTCAGTACAGGTTCATCAAAGCTGGGACCGAGAGACTGAAAAACAGCTTCTATCTCAAGGCCATCAGACTGTTAAACAGCCACCACTAACATTGAGTGGCTGCTGCCAACACACTGACACTGACTCAACTCCAGCCACTTTAATAATGGGAATTGATGGGAAATGATGTAAATATATCACTAGCCACTTTAAACAATGCTACCTTATATAATGTTACTTACCCTACATTATTCATCTCATATGTATACGTATATACTGTACTCTATATCATCGACTGCATCCTTATGTAATACATGTATCACTAGCCACTTTAACTATGCCACTTTGTTTACATACTCATCTCATATGTATATATTGTACTCGATACCATCTACTGTATCTTGCCTATGCTGCTCTGTACCATCACTCATTCATATATCCTTATGTACATATTCTTTATCCCCTTACATTGTGTATAAGACAGTATTTTTGGAATTGTTAGTTAGATTACTTGTTGGTTATTACCGCATTGTCGGAACTAGAAGCACAAGCATTTCGCTACACTCGCATTAACATCTGCTAATCATGTGTATGTGACAAATACAATTTGATTTGATTTGATTTCTAAGTTATATTCTTCAAGAATCTATGTGTCACGACTCCTACCGAAGGTGGCTCCCGTTCCCGTTCAGGTGGCGCTCGGCGGTCGTCGTCACCGGCCTACTAGCTGCCACTGATCTTTTCATCCCCCTCCTTGTCTGTTTATTAGTTACACCTGTTGTTTATTAGGTTTATTAGTTTGGCTTCATTAGCCAGCCGGCCCGCCTGCTGGGTGTGTGGATTGTTTTATGTGTACTCGTGTACACGCCTGTAAGTCACGGTTGTTCGTGTACGTGAGTTATTTTCGGGACTGTTTAGTTCCCCTGTGTTTTGAGTGGCGTCTGTTTTCACCTGGTTGGTGAATAAAGAAGTAGCGCTACTCTGAACTCTCTGTCTCCTGCGTCTGACTCCTTCCTCCACTACACCCCGGGCATTACACTATGGCTGTATATTATCTATCAGTTTGTTTTCATGGATGGTCAGTCCTTGCATCCATAGCCCTGTCTATGACTTTGAGAGTGGCTATATTTATCCAGCCACATCCCTCAGCTGTTAGCCAAAATAAGTAGAAGTGTGCCCACATTGTTGTTTTTCAAATCCCAGATTGCCCCTTGAACAGTGTCTGACAACAGGCACGGAATGGCCATATGAATTGATTTTAAATGCAAACTGTAGCTTTTTAATAGCCACTTATTCATCATCAATGCTTATGGAGGAGGTCAATAACAATAAATGTACTCCTTTTTGATGATTTTGTCCAGACAACCAACCTATCCTATTATTTCCTGACAAAAATGTCCCCCTATCCTCTATATAGTGCACTACTTTTGACCAGAGCCCTAGAACAAAATAAATTAACAAAAAAAGGTTTAGGTTGCCATTTGGCACAAGGACAGTTTCTATGAAGGTAAAGGACACAATAAATCTGTCTGCTAATTCAAAAAATCTCATCCTGCGTGTGTGTGTGTGAGAGAGAGAGAGAGAGAGCGAGAGAGAGAGAGAGAGAGAGAGAGAGAGAGAGAGAGAGAGATTATCCTCCCAAAAATCGACTGCCTGCCTGCTTTGCTTTCCTTAATGTTCCTACTTGTTCCTACTCCATTATTAAGATCTTAGTACTTCGGATGTTCACATTCAGACTTTCAGAACAGGGTTCAAATGTTATGTGAAATCTTGCCTGCCTGGAGTAAAAGGGTGGGCCGGGTTTGGACTTTGGGAACTTTTGTATTGGTTCCATTGCAAGACACACACTCAATCAAGCCAAGCTGAAGCATTTGAAATGATTTCAAATAGTATTTGAATCCAGGTCTTACTTGGATACTTGGATTCAGCAACGTTAACACTGAACCTTTTGTTTGTTTTCTCTTCAATCCAGGTTGGGTCTGTCTGGTTCTCATTAGAATAAAATATTACAACAACGAAGAATAGGGATAAACAACATTATTTTAAAAAGCCCTCATATTTCCTGAATATTTACTCCATCAGTGTACCAGAACCAAACAACAGACTGCCTGGTGTCCACCCCAGACTGCCTGTGTGTGTGTGTGTGTGTTTGTGTGTGTGTGTGTGTGTGTGTGTGTGTGTGTGTGTGTGTGTGTGTGTGTGTGTGTGTGTGTGTGTGTGTGTGTGTGTGTGTGTGTGTGTGTGTGTGTGTGTGGAGTACCAGTCAGAAGTTTGGATACACCTACTCATTCAAGTGTTTTTCTTTATTTTTACTATTTTCTACATTGTAGAATAATAGTTAAGACAACAAAACTATGAAATAATACATATGGAATCATGTAGTAGCCAAAAAACAAATCCTGTCCAGGCTAGAGGACAGTGGGATGCAGGCTAGTGTGTCCTGTCCAGGCTAGATTGGGAGAATGACAGTGAGAATGACAGTGGGATGCTGGCTAATGGGTTCTGTCCAGGCTAGATTATTAAGAGAATGACAGTGTGATGCTGGCTCGTGGGTTCTGTCCAGGCTAGATTAGGAGAATGACAGTGGGATGCTGGCTAGTGGGTTGAGTTGATTCACCCATTGAGTCAGTCACACTCATGCACACGAACACACACAAATTGAGGACCACAATGGAAACAAGTCTCTTTACTTTTTTGTGCATGGTGTCCTGGTAAATCTTTGGTATATGTTTCTGTTCCCTGGTATAAAATGTTTCCGTATTTTAAATTGTCAAAAAAATTGTTTTTAAATCCTCTACTGAGCCACAATACTCACTCCTGGTCTGTGACCCAACAGGAGCAGTTAAAAAAGTTGGATGAGGTTGGGACATGACATGTCACCTGTAATGAGGCCAATGTATATACAGAGTGAATTCTAATAAGCATTACACCATAAGCAAAATGGTCCTATAAGCAAATACACAAAGGCTTCGTCCGAAATGTCACCCTATTCCATATGTAGTGCACTACTTTTGACCAGGTCCCATAGGGGCCAATCTGTCTGAAAAGCATGTTACCGAAGGCCAAAATACTCATTATTCAAACTTGAACTTTCTTTTCACTTTATTTTCTGCTAAATTTATGTAATTTATTTTTTGACGAAGCTTGAGGAAAAATGAAACCTTTTCCAAGCTCTTTGGTTTTTGTACCAATTCCTTTCAGGTACGTGATGTCAACACATGGTGGAAGCAAGGCAATGGTTGCGTCCCAAATGGTACCCTATCTCCAATGTAGAGCGCTACTTTTGACCAGAGTCCTATTGGTGTACTGTATAGGGAATAGGGAGGCATTTGGGATACACAGAGAATAAATAATGGTTTGGTTATAAATATAATATTAAAGTGCAGCACAGGGAAATCTCCACTAATAACTAATGAACTGACACAGGGTCAATGTTATTATGACCAGCTGCTTGTCACATGTGTGCACCTGCACATTTAAGTAGTCTGACATCATCATTATGAAACATTCCTTGGAGGATTCTACATTGAGGATTCTACATTTTTTTAACCCTAGGGGCAGTTAGAGATAAACCAAATATCCTCATCTGTTCCAAAACACCATCTGCCAAAATTAAAGGAAAAATCGAATAGGTTGTGAGTACAGAAAGGAGACATTTACAGGAACCTGAGTGGCGCAGTTGTCTAAGGCAATGCATTTCAGACATACATTACCTGGTTCAAATCCAGGCTGTATCATGTCTGGTTGTGATTGGGAGTCCCATAGGGCGGCACACAGTTGACCCAGTGTCGTCTGGGTTTGTCCGGGGTAGGTTGTCATTGTAAATAATATTTTGTTCTTACTTGCCTAGGTAAATAAAAATAAAAAAGACTTGTCATGGGTGATGAGTAAGAGTGCAAGGGTAGCCTTCTATCCTACAGCATCAAGGCAACACCAAGTGAAGCTTTACTTAACTTTTCCAACCTACCGAGTAAATGTAAACTAGGTTTGCTAAGATGCAGTGTTCTGCCAGAAGATTCTTATTTTTAGCAATGAACAATAATATTGTCAAGACAGGAGAGATTATTAATGCCCTTACACATATTTCAAGAGCACATCCACCATGTGTTTTCCTCTAAGAGACAAACACATGCACACACACCACAGAGCTGGTCTACTCCATGACAGGGCACAGAACCAGAGCGGAATCAGAGCGGAATCAGGCTTTGACAGACAGTATCTGGGCCTTGGATATAACCAGAACTGGGTTAAAAAAAATACATATTTGAAATAATTTCAAATACTCCTTCTGTGTTTGATTCTGTTTACCTGGTGCAATGGAGCCAATAGAATTGTCACAAAAGTGCAATCCCCACCCACCTGGAGGACTAAAGCAAACGCTAAAACTATTTCAAATATTTTAAATAGTGTTTGAACACTGGGCTGGTTGGAACACATGCTGGATGGAACTCATGCTGGATGGAACACATGCTGGATGGAACACATGCTGGATGGAACACATGCTGGATGGAACTCATGCTGGATGGAACACATGCTGGATGGAACACATGCTGGATGGAACACATGCTGGATGGAACACATGCTGGTTGGAACACATGCTGGATGGAACTCATGCTGGATGGAACACATGCTGGATGGAACACATGCTGGTTGGAACTCATGCTGGATGGAACACATGCTGGATGGAACACATGCTGGATGGAACTCATGCTGGATGGAACACATGCTGGATGGAACACATGCTGGATGGAACTCATGCTGGATGGAACACATGCTGGATGGAACACATGCTGGATGGAACACATGCTGGATGGAACACATGCTGGATGGAACACATGCTGGTTGGAACTCATGCTGGATGGAACACATGCTGGATGGAACACATGCTGGATGGAACACATGCTGGATGGAACACATGCTGGTTGGAACACATGCTGGATGGAACTCATGCTGGATGGAACACATGCTGGATGGAACACATGCTGGATGGAACTCATGCTGGATGGAACACATGCTGGATGGAACACATGCTGGATGGAACACATGCAATGGAAGCACTCTCACTCAGCTTAGAAACAAAAGAATGAGACACAGAATGCTTAGCAATGTTTCTCCACCTTGCCGAAGCAAAGAGGAGTTAGACATCACTTGGCATTGAGAGACAAATAGATTAGGCTACCCAGAGCCAAATAATGTACCCACCTTTCAATAACCTGCATACATAAGCAGGTTATGGGTATCTTTGCAGTGGAAGACAAAATGACAAAACGTAGTCCATGGTCTAAATCATTTGTCAAGGAGATTATTAGTATACACTGATTACCTTTGGAATGTTTACCTCTGAAATATTAGACATTTAGTTCAAATAACATTTATTTGTATTTCAATTTGACTGGGATCTAAATCCTAAAACGGTCTACAAATGCTGTGAAGTTTTAAGTGTTATAGTATGAAAAAAGTAATTTTACAAGAGCAAATGGAATCCTCATTGAGAGAAGCAAATCCTTTATAATAACACAGCCAAGACCCCAAAGAGCAAGCAGAGGAAAAGTGGCAAGGAATAATTCCCTAGAAGGAAGAAACCTTGAGAGGAACCAGACTCAGAGGGGAACCCCATCCTCCTCTGGTTGTACTAGGTAGAAGTACATTTAATTCATTGGACAACACTTTGAATATGCAAGTATCACAAAGAGGAGAACACCTGTTCCATAGTATATGATTAACTCCTAGGCCAGCTGGCACTCAGCCTGAAGGCCAAAAGAGGGCTTTGTAATGCATTAGGTCGATTATAAGTGCTAATACTTTAAGGCTCATTATAAACAAAGCACAAGACAAACCTTTCGTGATACTAATTGTTTTCAGATGTCCTGTAGTTCAAATGTAGACTGGTCCCAGATCTGTTAGTGCTGTCTTGCAGACAATGACCATATGAGTTGGCAAGGCAGTGCAAACAGATCTGGGACCAGCTTGGTTCAAATACACCATGTGGCAAAGACAATAGAGACGATGCCAGTAAGCATTCTACCATCAGTGGAGAAGAGCTCAGATACGGTCGCTCAGACCTGGGTTTAGCAACTATACAGCACTCAGCTCAGACCTGGGTCTAGCAACTATACAGCACTCAGCTCAGACCTGGGTTTAGCAACTATACAGCACTCAGCTCAGACCTGGGTTTAGCAACTATACAGCACTCAGCTCAGACCTGGGTCTAGCAACTATACAGCACTCAGCTCAGACCTGGGTCTAGCAACTATACAGCACTCAGCTCAGACCTGGGTCTAGCAACTATACAGCACTCAGCTCAGACCTGGGTTTAGCAACTATACAGCACTCAGCTCAGACCTGGGTCTAGCAACTATACAGCACTCAGCTCAGACCTGGGTCTAGCAACTATACAGCACTCAGCTCAGACCTGGGTCTAGCAACTATACAGCACTCAGCTCAGACCTGGGTTTAGCAACTATACAGCACTCAGCTCAGACCTGGGTCTAGCAACTATACAGCACTCAGCTCAGACCTGGGTTTAGCAACTATACAGCACTCAGCTCAGACCTGGGTCTAGCAACTATACAGCACTCAGCTCAGACCTGGGTTTAGCAACTATACAGCACTCAGCTCAGACCTGGGTTTAGCAACTATACAGCACTCAGCTCAGACCTGGGTTTAGCAACTATACAGCACTCAGCTCAGACCTGGGTTTAGCAACTATACAGCACTCAGCTCAGACCTGGGTTTAGCAACTATACAGCACTCAGCTCAGACCTGGGTTTAGCAACTATACAGCACTCAGCTCAGACCTGGGTTTAGCAACTATACAGCACTCAGCTCAGACCTGGGTTTAGCAACTATACAGCACTCAGCTCAGACCTGGGTTTAGCAACTATACAGCACTCAGCTCAGACCTGGGTTTAGCAACTATACAGCACTCAGCTCAGACCTGGGTTTAGCAACTATACAGCACTCAGCTCAGACCTGGGTTTAGCAATTATACAGCACTCAGCTCAGACCTGGGTTTAGCAACTATACAGCACTCAGCTCAGACCTGGGTTTAGCAACTATACAGCACTCAGCTCAGACCTGGGTTTAGCAACTATACAGCACTCAGCTCAGACCTGGGTTTAGCAACTATACAGCACTCAGCTCAGACCTGGGTTTAGCAACTATACAGCACTCAGCTCAGACCTGGGTTTAGCAACTATACAGCATTCAGCTCAGACCTGGGTTTAGCAACTATACAGCACTCAGCTCAGACCTGGGTCTAGCAACTATACAGCACTCAGCTCAGACCTGGGTTTAGCAACTATACAGCACTCAGCTCAGACCTGGGTCTAGCAACTATACAGCACTCAGCTCAGACCTGGGTTTAGCAACTATACAGCACTCAGCTCAGACCTGGGTCTAGCAACTATACAGCACTCAGCTCAGACCTGGGTTTAGCAACTATACAGCACTCAGCTCAGACCTGGGTTTAGCAACTATACAGCACTCAGCTCAGACCTGGGTTTAGCAACTATACAGCACTCAGCTCAGACCTGGGTTTAGCAACTATACAGCACTCAGCTCAGACCTGGGTTTAGCAACTATACAGCACTCAGCTCAGACCTGGGTTTAGCAACTATACAGCACTCAGCTCAGACCTGGGTTTAGCAACTATACAGCACTCAGCTCAGACCTGGGTTTAGCAACTATACAGCACTCAGCTCAGACCTGGGTTTAGCAACTATACAGCACTCAGCTCAGACCTGGGTTTAGCAACTATACAGCACTTAACAGACGCTGTCCTCCAAATCAATTTATTGTACATACATTTTTAGTATGTATATGTTGCCTGATGGAATTAAACCCACCATCTTGGCATTGATAGCACTATGCTCCAATCAGCTAGGAAAAAAACAAGCAATAAGCAAATTTAGGCAAAGAATCCTCAAAGCTTCTTCCACTGAAACAGTGAAACTGCATGAGGCGGCACAATCGTTGTTTGCTCAGCAAGAGAAGGGAGGAGAAAGGCTGCCAAATCCCCCACCAACAAACACACACACACCCCCCCACACACACACACACACACTCTCTCTCTCTCTCGCTGTGGCTGAGGTTGAGAAAGTGGGATAAGTCTCACAAGCTCTCAGTGGAGGACAAGTTTCAGATTCCCTGTTTCTATCAAGACCCAAGGAAGTGGAAAGAAATAACAAAACACGTTGCGCGTGTGAAACCTGCTTTAGCTGTCTAATATTCGAAAGATTCTTATTGAATGTGTATACACGGAGTGACCAGGTGAATCCAGGTGAAAACTATGATCCCTTATTGATGTCACTTGTTAAATCCACTTCAATCAGTGTAGATGAAGAGGAGGAGACAGGTTAAAGAAGGATATGGAAGCTTAGAGACAATTGAGACATGGATTGTGTATGTGTGCCATTCAGAGGGTGAATGGGCAAGACAAAAGATTTAAGTGCCTTTGAAATGGGGTATGGTAGTAGGTGACATGCACATCGGTTTGAGTGTGTCAATAACTGCAATGCTGCTGTATTTTTCACGTTAAACAGTTTCCCGTGGGGATCAACAATGGTCCACCCCCCTAAGGACATCTAGGCAGCTTGACACAACTGTGGACCACCATCCCTGTGGAATGCTTTCCATTATTTTACTTTTAGATTTGTGTGTATTGTTGTGAATGTTTAGCTACTACTGCACTGTTAGAGCTGGGAACCAAAGCATTTCACTACACCAGCAATAACATCTGCTAAATATGTGTATGTGACCAATAACATTTGATTCCATTTGATTTGACACCTTGTAGAGTCCATGCCCCGGTTAATTGAGGCTGTTCTGAGTGCAAAAGGGGGTGCAACTCAATATTAGGAAGGGGTTCCTAATTTCTTCTGCACTCGGTGTATGTAGCCGACATATTTGTTATGGTTCCGGATGGCAGTTGGTTTGAAGTTCTTGGTGTGTCATTAATGTGCAGTTAATCAGTAATGACTCAAAAAAGTAATTCCTTTCCTCAATATCAAGTGTGTGTGTGCGTTAAAAGGATTAGTCACTCCAATTGCCTGAGAAATAGGGTAACCTTGTTAAAGAGTGCAGCGAGCCAAAGTGAGAGTTAGTAGAGGGTGAGAGTTAGTAGAGTTAGTAGAGGGTGAAAGTTAGTAGAGTTACTAGAGGGTGAAAGTTAGTAGAGTTACTAGAGGGTGAAAGTTAGTAGAGGGTGAAAGTTAGTAGAGTTACTAGAGGGTGAAAGTTAGTAGAGGGTGAAAGTTAGTAGAGGGTGACAGTTCGTAGAGTTACTAGAGGATGAAAGTTAGTAGAGGGTGAAAGTTTGTAGATGATGAAAGTTAGTAGAGGGTGAAAGTTAGTAGAGTTACTAGAGGGTGAAAGTTAGTAGTTACTAGAGGGTGAAAGTTAGTAGATGGTGAAAGTTAGTAGAGGGTGAAAGTTAGTAGAGGGTCAGAGGTAGTAGAGGGTGAAAGTTAGTAGATGGTGACAGTTAGTAGAGGGTGAGAGTTAGTAGAGGGTGAAAGTTAGTAGAGGGTGAAAGTTAGTAGAGGGTGACAGTTACTAGAGGGTGAAAGTTAGTAGAGGGTGAGAGTTAGTAGAGTTACTAGAGGGTGGAAGTTAGTAGAGGGTGAAAGTTAGTAGAGGGTGAGAGTTACTAGAGGGTGAAAGTTAGTAGAGGGTGAGAGTTAGTAGAGGGTGAAAGTTAGTAGAGGGTGAAAGGTAGTAGAGGGTGAGAGTTAGTAGAGTTACTAGAGGGTGAAAGTTAGTAGAGTTACTAGAGGGTGGAAGTTAGTAGAGGTGAAAGTTAGTAGAGGGTGAGAGTTACTAGAGGGTGAAAGTTAGTAGAGGGTGAGAGTTAGTAGAGGGTGAAAGTTAGTAGAGGGTGAAAGGTAGTAGAGGGTGAGAGTTAGTAGAGTTACTAGAGGGTGAAAGTTAGTAGTTACTAGAGGGTGAAAGTTAGTAGATGGTGAAAGTTAGTAGAGGGTGAAAGTTAGTAGAGGGTCAGAGGTAGTAGAGGGTGAAAGTTAGTAGATGGTGACAGTTAGTAGAGGGTGAGAGTTAGTAGAGGGTGAAAGTTAGTAGAGGGTGAAAGTTAGTAGAGGGTGACAGTTACTAGAGGGTGAAAGTTAGTAGAGGGTGAGAGTTAGTAGAGTTACTAGAGGGTGGAAGTTAGTAGAGGGTGAAAGTTAGTAGAGGGTGAGAGTTACTAGAGGGTGAAAGTTAGTAGAGGGTGAGAGTTAGTAGAGGGTGAAAGTTAGTAGAGGGTGAAAGGTAGTAGAGGGTGAGAGTTAGTAGAGTTACTAGAGGGTGAAAGTTAGTAGAGTTACTAGAGGGTGGAAGTTAGTAGAGGGTGAAAGTTAGTAGAGGGTGAGAGTTACTAGAGGGTGAAAGTTAGTAGAGGGTGAGAGTTAGTAGAGGGTGAAAGTTAGTAGAGGGTGAAAGGTAGTAGAGGGTGAGAGTTAGTAGAGTTACTAGAGGGTGAAAGGTAGTAGAGTTACTAGAGGGTGAGAGTTAGTAGAGTTACTAGAGGGTGAAAGTTAGTAGAGTTAGTAGAGGGTGACAGTTAGTAGAGCTACTAGAGGGTGAAAGTTAGTAGAGTTACTAGAGGGTGAAAGTTAGTAGAGCCACTAGAGGGTGAAAGTTAGTAGAGTTACTAGAGGGTGGGAGTTACTAGAGGGTGAAAGTTAGTAGAGTTACTAGAGGGTGAAAGTTAGTAGAGTAACTAGAGGGTGAAAGTTAGTCGAGGGTGAGAGTTAGTAGAGGGTGAAAGTTAGTAGAGGGTGAAAGTTGGTCGAGGGTGAAAGTTAGTAGTTACTAGCGGGTGAAAGTTAGTAGAGTTACTAGAGGGTGAAAGTTGGGTAGAGTTACTAGGAGGGTGAAAGTTAGTAGAGTTACTAGATGGTGAAAGTTAGCAGAGGGTGAAAGTTAGAAGAGTTACTAGAGGGTGAAAGTTAGTAGAGTTACTAGAGGGTGAAAGTTAATAGAGTTAGTAGAGGGTGACAGTTAGTAGAGCTACTAGAGGGTGAAAGTTAGTAGAGTTACTAGAGGGTGAAAGTTAGTAGAGCCACTAGAGGATGAAAGTTAGTAGAGGGTGAAAGTTAGTAGAGTTACTAGAGGGTGAAAGTTAGTAGAGTAACTAGAGGGTGAAAGTTAGTCGAGGGTGAGAGTTAGTAGAGGGTGAAAGTTAGTAGAGGGTGAAAGTTAGTCGAGGTGAAAGTTAGTAGTTACTAGCGGGTGAAAGTTAGTAGAGTTACTAGAGGGTGAAAGTTAGCAGAGTTACTAGAGGGTGAAAGTTAGCAGAGTTACTAGAGGGTGAAAGTTGGGTAGAGTTACTAGGAGGGTGAAAGTTAGTAGAGTTACTAGATGGTGAAAGTTAGTAGAGTTACTAGAGGGTGAAAGTTAGTAGAGTTACTAGAGGGTGAAAGTTAATAGAGTTAGTAGAGGGTGACAGTTAGTAGAGCTACTAGAGGGTGAAAGTTAGTAGAGTTACTAGAGGGTGAAAGTTAGTAGAGCCACTAGAGGATGAAAGTTAGTAGAGGGTGAAAGTTAGTAGAGTTACTAGAGGGTGAAAGTTAGTAGAGTAACTAGAGGGTGAAAGTTAGTCGAGGGTGAGAGTTAGTAGAGGGTGAAAGTTAGTAGAGGGTGAAAGTTAGTCGAGGGTGAAAGTTAGTAGTTACTAGCGGGTGAAAGTTAGTAGAGTTACTAGAGGGTGAAAGTTAGCAGAGTTACTAGAGGGTGAAAGTTAGCAGAGTTACTAGAGGGTGAAAGTTGGGTAGAGTTACTAGGAGGGTGAAAGTTAGTAGAGTTACTAGATGGTGAAAGTTAGTAGAGTTACTAGAGGGTGAAAGTTAGTAGAGTTACTAGAGGGTGAAAGTTAGTAGAGTTACTAGAGGGTGAGAGTTAGTAGAGTTACTCGAGGGTGAAAGTTAGTAGAGTTACTAGAGGGTGAAAGTTAGTAGAGTTACTAGAGGGTGAAAGTTAGTAGAGTTACTAGAGGGTGAGAGTTAGTAGAGTTACTAGAGGGTGAGATTTATAAAAGTTAGTAGAGGGTGATGAGCTTATGGTGTTGAACGCTGAGCTGTAGTCAATGAATAGTATTCTCACATAGGTGTTCCTTTTGTCCAGGTGGGAAATTGTAGTGTGGAGTGCAAAATAAATTGCATGATCTCTGGATCTGTTTGGGCATTATGCAAATTGGAGTGGGTCTAGGGTTTCTGGGATAATGGTGTTGATGTGAGCCATGACCAGCCTTTCAAAGCACTTCATGGCTACGGACGTGAGTGCTACGGGTCTGTAGTCATTTAGGCAGGTTGCCTTTGTATTCTTGGGCACAGGCACTATGGTGGTCTTCTTGAAACATGTTGGTATTACAGACTCAATCAGGGACATGTTGAAAATGTCAGTGAAGACACCTGCCAGTTGGTCAGCACATGCCCGGAGCACACATTCTGGTAATCCGTCTGTCCCCGCTGCCTTGTGTATGCTGACCTGTTTAAAGGTCTTACTCATGTCGGCTACGGAGAGCTTGATCACACAGTCGTCCAGAACAGCTGATGCTCTCATGCATGCCTCAGTGTTGCTTGCCTCGAAGCGAGTATAGAAGTGATTTAGCTCGTCTGGTAGGCTCATGTCACTGGGCAGCTCGCGGCTGTGTTTCCCTTTGTGTTCTGTAATAGTTTGCAAGCCCTGCCACATCCGATGCGTGTCGGAGCCGGTGTAGTATGATTCAATCTTAGCCCTGTATTGACACTTTGCCTGTTTGATGTTTCGTCGCAGGAAATAGCGGGATATCTTGAAAGCTTCCGGGTTAGAGTCCCGCATCTTGAAAGCGGCAGCTCTACCCTTTAGCTCAGTGCGAATGTTGCCTGTAATCCATGGCTTCTGGTTGGGGTATGTACGTACAGTCACTGTGGGGACGACGTCCTCAATGCACTTCTTGATAAAGCCAGTAACTGATGTGGTGTATTCCTCAATGTCATCGGAAGAATCGTGGAGCATGTTCCAGTCTGTGATAGCAAAACAGTCCTGTAGTTTGTAAGTCGCTCTGGATAAGAGCGTCTGCTAAATGACTTAAATGTAAATGTAGTTTAGCATCTGCTTCATCTGACCACTTTTTTTATAGACAGAGTCACTGGTGCTTCCTGCTTTAAGTCAGTAGAGTCAGTAGAGTTAGTAGAGGGTGAGAGTTATTATGGGGTGAGTGTTAGTAGAGTCAGTAGAGGGTGAAAGTTAGTAGAGTTAGTAGAGGGTGAGAGTTAGGAAAGTTAGTAGAGTCAGTAGAGTTAGTAGAGTGAGTAGAGTTAGTAGAGTCGGTAGAATTAGTAGATTCAGTAGTCAATAGAGTCCGTAGAGTTACTTGAGTTAGTAGAGTTAGTAGAGTTAGTCTAATTAGTGGAGGGTGAGAGTTAGAAGATGTAGTAGTTAGTAGAGTCCGTATTATTAGTAGAGTCAGTGGAGTTAGTAGAGGGTGAGAGTTGGTAGAGTTAGTAGAGGGTGAGAGTTAGACAAGTTAGTAGAGTTAGAGAGTCAGTAGAGTTAGTAGTATCAGTAGAGTTAGTAGCGTCAGTAGAGTTAGGAGAGGGTGAGAGTTAGTAGAGTTAGTAGAGTTAGTAGTATCAGTAGAGTTAGTAGAGTTAGTAGAGGGTGAGAGTTAGAATGAAGTGGGAGTTAGTAGAGACAGTAGAGGGTGAAAGTTAGTAGAGTTAGTAGAGGGTGAGAGGTAGAATGAAGTGGGAGTTAGTAGAGTCAGTAGAGGGTGAAAGTTAGTAGAGTTAGTAGAGGGTGAGAGTTAGAATGAAGTGGGAGTTAGTAGAGTCAGTAGAGGGTGAAAGTTAGTAGAGTTAGTAGAGGGTGAAAGTTAGTAGAGTCAGTAGAGGGTGAAAGTTAGTAGAGTTAGTAGAGGGTGAGAGTTAGAAAAGTTAGTAGGGTTAGAGAGTCAGTAGAGTTAGTATAGTTAGTATAGTTAGTAGAGTTAGTAGTGTCAGTAGAGTTAGTAGAGTTAGTAGAGTCAGTAGAGTTAGTAGAGGGTGAGAGTTAGTGGAGTTAGCAGAGGGTGAGCGTTAGTAGAGTCAGTAGAGTTAGTAGAGTTAGTAGAGTCGGTAGAATTAGTAGAGTCAGTAGAGTCAATAGAGTCCGTAGAGTTACTTGAGTTAGTAGAGTTAGTAGAGTTAGTCGAATTAGTAGAGGGTGAGAGTTAGAAGATGTAGTAGAGGGTGAGAGTTATACAAGTTAGTAGAGTTAGAGACTCAGTAGAGTTAGTAGTGTCAGTAGAGTTAGTAGAGTCAGTAGAGTTAGTAGAGGGTGAGAGTTAGAATAAGTGGGAGTTAGTAGAGACAGTAGAGGGTGAAAGTTAGTAGAGTTAGTAGAGTTAGAAAAGTTAGTAGAGTTAGTAGAGGGTGAGAGTTAGAATGAAGTGGGAGTTAGTAGAGTCAGTAGAGGGTGAAAGTTAGTAGAGTTAGTAGAGGGTGAGAGTTAGAATGAAGTGGGAGTTAGTAGAGTCAGTAGAGGGTGAAAGTTAGTAGAGTTAATAGAGGGTGAGAGTTAGAATGAAGTGGGAGTTAGTAGAGTCAGTAGAGGGTGAAAGTTAGTAGAGTTAGTAGAGGGTGAGAGTTAGAATGAAGTGGGAGTTAGTAGAGTCAGTAGAGGGTGAAACTTAGTAGAGTTATTAGAGGGTGAAAGTTAGTAGAGTTAGTAGAGGGTGAGAGTTAGAATGAAGTGGGAGTTAGTAGAGTTAGTAGAGGGTGAGAGTTAGAAAAGTTAGTAGGGTTAGAGAGTCAGTAGAGTTAGTATAGTTAGTATAGTTAGAAGAGTTAGTAGTGTCAGTAGAGTTAGTAGTGTTAGTAGAGTCCGTATAGTTAGTAGAGTCAGTAGAGTTAGTAGAGGGTGAGAGTTAGTGTAGTTAGCAGAGGGTGAGCGTTAGTAGAGTCAGTAGAGTCAGTAGAGTTAGTAGAGTCAGTAGAGTTAGTATAGTTAGTAGAGTTAGTAGTGTCAGTAGGGTTAGTAGAGGGTGAGATTTATAAAAGTTAGTAGAGTCAGTAGAGTCAGTAGAGTTAGTATAGTTAGTAGTGTCAGTAGAGTTAGTAGAGGGTGAGATTTATAAAAGTTAGTAGAGGGTGAGATTTATAAAAGTTAGTAGAGTCAGTAGATTTAGTAGAGGGTGAGCATTAGTAGAGTCAGTAGATTTAGTAGAGGGTGAGCGTTAGTAGAGTCAGTAGAGTCAGTAGAGTTGGTAGAGTCAGTAGAGTCAGTAGTGTCAGTAGAGTTAGTAGAGTTAGTAGTGTCAGTAGAGTTAGTAGAGTTAGTAGAGAGTGAGATTTATAAAAGTTAGTAGAGGGTGAGATTTATAAATGTTAGTAGAGTCAGTAGAGTCAGTAGAGTTAGTAGAGGGTGAGAGTCAGTATAGGGTGAGAGTCAGTAGAGCGTGAGAGTCAGTAGAGGGTGAGAGTCAGTATAGGGTGAGAGTCAATATAGGGTGAGAGTCAGTAGAGGGTGAGAGTCAGTAGAGGGTGAGAGTCAGTATAGGGTGAGAGTCAGTAGAGGGTGAGAGTCAGTAGAGGGTGAGAGTCAGTATAGGGTGAGAGTCAGTAGAGGGTGAGAGTTAGTATAGGGTGAGATTTAGTAGAGTTAGCAGAGGGTGAGCGTTAGTAGAGTCAGTAGAGTTAGTAGTGTCAGTAGAGTCAGTATAGTTAGTAGAGCTGGTAGAGTCAGTAGAGTTAGTAGAGTTAGTGGAGGGCGACAGTTAGTGAGTCATCTTCTTTGCTCTGACACTGCATGTATGCTCGGACAGCATACCCTCTTTTCCTGCGACGATTTAAACCTCCCTGGTAAAAAAAATAGTTCTAATACATTTGAACATTTTCAAGAGTACAAATACAACATTTCACGACTCAACTTGCATATTTAGGTAAATAAAGACCGCCTCACTTCTACATGTGACCAAATGTATAGTCTAAGCTCTTAAATTTTTGAATCGCGATGACCGGCTCCTGCCAGCTCTTCCCTCATCACTTCAAGAATCGCTCTCCATTTAGGTCACAGAGGTTAGCATGACACCCGTACATACAAAGCCAACGAGGATCAAATCATGAAATGTGTTTTTTTCCTGCTGGTAAGACGGAGATTCTTAGCGTAATGAGAATGCATTTTACAGCTGGCAGATTTGTTATCATACGCAGACATTGCGATGCAAGATCAATAAAAGGATTCAGGATCAATAAATGTTGTTAACACATTAATCCAATACAAATTAAATGCATTACTTTGATTGATGCATTACAAATAATTTCCATTTGATTTGATTAATTCCCTCTTGTTTAAATTCATGGTGCAGTAGACACATTTCACCTTTAACAATGACCAGCAGATGGCAATACTGACCTAAAGTGACAGGCTGACACCCTCACCAGGTCAGTGTAATTCTCCATTGTAACCAAGAACAAGTTTCATTAAGAAAACAGAAAGAAAACTAGAGACCGCTGCAATCGTCTGAGGTTAGATAACCGTTAGCGTTTGTGTCCAGCAGCCGACCAAGTGTCAAATATGTTAATATAGTAAGAAGATACCACAACAGAAAACATTGTCACTTGACACAGTGTTATAGGACATCTTCAGCTAAACAGCTCAACTATGCAGCGAGAAGTAAAGAGCGTCTCATTTTCTTTGCCACATTCATTTACTTCAATTCTACATAGTGTCAGAGAATAGCCGACGGTAACACCTGAATATGAGAGAGTCAGAGAGACAGAGTAGTGGTAACACCTGAATATGAGAAAGTCAGAGTAGAGGTAACCCCTGAATATGAGAGTCAGAGAGACGGAGTAGAGGTAACACCTGAATATGAGAGTCAGAGAGACGGAGTAGAGGTAACACCTGAATATGAGAGTCAGAGAGACGGAGTAGAGGTAACACCTGAATATGAGAGTCAGAGAGACGGAGTAGAGGTAACACCTGAATATGAGAGAGTCAGAGAGACGGAGTAGAGGTAACCCCTGAATATGAGAGAGTCAGAGAGACAGAGTAGAGGTAACACCTAAATATGAGAGAGACAGAGAGACGGAGTACAGGTAACACCTGAATATGAGAGAGTCAGAGAGACGGGGTAGAGGTAACACCTAAATATGAGAGAGTCAGAGAGACGGAGTAGAGGTAACACCTGAATATGAGAGAGTCAGAGAGACGGAGTAGAGGGAACACCTAAATATGAGAGAGTCAGAGAGACGGAGTAGAGGTAACACCTGAATATGAGAGAGTCAGAGAGACAGAGTAGAGGTAACACCTAAATATGAGAGAGTCAGAGAGACGGAGTAGAGGTAACACCTGAATATGAGAGAGTCAGAGAGACGGAGTAGAGGTAACACCTGAATATGAGAGAGTCAGAGAGACAGAGTAGAGGTAACACCTGAATATGAGAGAGTCAGAGAGACGGAGTAGAGGTAACACCTGAAGATGAAAGAGTCAGAGAGACGGAGTAGAGGTAACACCTAAATATGAGAGAGACAGAGAGACGGAGTAGAGGGAACACCTAAATATGAGAGAGTCAGAGAGACGGAGTAGAGGTAACACCTGAATATGAGAGAGTCAGAGAGACAGAGTAGAGGTAACACCTAAATATGAGAGAGAGTGAGAGAGTCAGAGAGACAGAGTAGAGGTAACCCTGAATATGAGAGAGTCAGAGAGACAGAGTAGAGGTAACACCTGAATATGAGAGAGTCAGAGAGAGTCAGAGAGGAGTAGAGGTAACACCTAAATATATGAGAGAGACAGAATATGAGACAGAGAGTAGAGGTAACACCTGAATATGAGAGAGTCAGAGAGACAGAGTAGAGGTAACACCTAAATATGAGAGAGACTGAGAGACGGAGAACAGGTAACACCTGAATATGAGAGAGTCAGAGAGACGGAGTAGAGGTAACACCTGAATATGAGAGTCAGAGAGACGGAGTAGAGGTAACACCTGAATATGAGAGAGTCAGAGAGACGGAGTAGAGGTAACACCTGAATATGAGAGAGTCAGAGAGACAGAGTAGAGGTAACACCTGAATATGAGAGAGTCAGAGAGACAGAGTAGAGGTAACCCCTGAATATGAGAGAGTCAGAGAGACGGAGTAGAGGTAACACCTAAATATGAGAGAGTCAGAGAGACGGAGTAGAGGTAACACCTGAATATGAGAGAGTCAGAGAGACGGAGTAGAGGTAACACCTGAATATGAGAGAGTCAGAGAGACGGAGTAGAGGTAACACCTAAATATGAGAGAGTCAGAGAGACGGAGTAGAGGTAACACCTGAATATGAGAGAGTCAGAGAGACGGAGTAGAGGTAACACCTGAATATGAGAGAGTCAGAGAGACAGAGTAGAGGTAACACCTGAATATGAGAGAGTCAGAGAGACAGAGTAGAGGTAACACCTGAATATGAGAGAGTCAGAGAGACAGAGTAGAGGTAACACCTGAATATGAGAGAGTCAGAGAGACAGAGTAGAGGTAACCCCTGAATATGAGAGAGTCAGAGAGACAGAGTAGAGGTAACACCTGAAGATGAGAGAGTCAGAGAGACAGAGTAGAGGTAACCCCTGAATATGAGAGAGTCAGAGAGACAGAGTAGAGGTAACACCTGAATATGAGAGAGTCAGAGAGACAGAGTAGAGGTAACCCCTGAATATGAGAGAGTCAGAGAGACGGAGTAGAGGTAACACCTAAATATGAGAGTCAGAGAGACGGAGTAGAGGTAACACCTGAATATGAGAGTCAGAGAGACGGAGTAGATGGAACACCTGAATATGAGAGAGTCAGAGAGACGGAGTAGAGGTAACACCTCAGAGAGTCAGAGAGACGGAGTAGAGGTAACACCTGAATATGAGAGAGTCAGAGAGACAGAGTAGAGGTAACCCCTGAATATGAGAGAGTCAGAGAGGCAGAGTAGAGGTAACACCTGAATATGAGAGAGTCAGAGAGACAGAGTAGAGTTAACCCCTGAATATGAGAGAGTCAGAGAGACAGAGTAGAGGTAACACCTGAATATGAGAGAGTCAGAGAGACAGAGTAGAGGTAACACCTAAATATGAGAGAGACAGAGAGACGGAGTACAGGTAACACCTGAATATGAGAGAGTCAGAGAGACGGGGTAGAGGTAACACCTAAATATGAGAGAGTCAGAGAGACGGGGTAGAGGTAACACCTAAATATGAGAGAGTCAGAGAGACAGAGTAGAGGTAACACCTGAATATGAGAGAGTCAGAGAGACAGAGTAGAGGTAACACCTGAATATGAGAGAGTCAGAGAGACGGAGTAGAGGTAACACCTGAATATGAGAGAGTCAGAGAGACAGAGTAGAGGTAACACCTGAATATGAGAGAGTCAGAGAGACAGAGTAGAGGTAACCCCTGAATATGAGAGAGTCAGAGAGACAGAGTAGAGGTAACACCTGAATATGAGAGAGTCAGAGAGACAGAGTAGAGGTAACACCTAAATATGAGAGAGACAGAGAGACGGAGTACAGGTAACACCTGAATATGAGAGAGTCAGAGAGACGGGGTAGAGGTAACACCTAAATATGAGAGAGTCAGAGAGACGGGGTAGAGGTAACACCTAAATATGAGAGAGTCAGAGAGACGGAGTAGAGGTAACACCTAAATATGAGAGTCAGAGAGACGGAGTAGAGGTAACACCTAAATATGAGAGTCAGAGAGACGGAGTAGAGGTAACACCTGAATATGAGAGAGTCAGAGAGACGGAGTAGAGGTAACACCTAAATATGAGAGTCAGAGAGACGGAGTAGAGGTAACACCTGAATATGAGAGAGTCAGAGAGACAGAGTAGAGGTAACACCTGAATATGAGAGAGTCAGAGAGACGGAGTAGAGGTAACACCTGAATATGAGAGAGTCAGAGAGACAGAGTAGAGGTAACACCTGAATATGAGAGAGTCAGAGAGACAGAGTAGAGGTAACCCTGAATATGAGAGAGTCAGAGAGACAGAGAGGTAACCCCTGAATATGAGGTAACACCTAAATATGAGAGAGAGTCAGAGAGACGGAGTAGAGGTAACACCTGAATATGAGAGAGAGGTAACACCTCAGAGAGAGAGAGACAGAGTAGAGGTAACACCTGAATATGAGAGTCAGAGAGACAGAGTAGAGGTAACACCTGAATATGAGGTAACACCTGAATATGAGAGAGTCAGAGAGACGGAGTAGAGGTAACACCTGAATATGAGAGTGTCAGAGAGACAGAGAACACCTGAAATATGAGAGAGTCAGAGGACAGGAGTAGAGGTAACACCTGAATATGAGAGAGTCAGAGAGACTGAGTAGAGGTAACACCTGAATATGAGAGAGTCAGAGAGACAGAGTAGAGGTAACACCTGAATATGAGAGAGAGACAGGAGTAGAGGTAACACCTGAATATGAGAGAGTCAGAGAGACGGAGTAGAGGTAACACCTGAATATGAGAGAGTCAGAGAGACGGAGTAGAGGTAACACCTGAATATGAGAGTCAGAGAGACGGAGTAGAGGTAACACCTGAATATGAGAGAGTCAGAGAGACGGAGTAGAGGTAACACCTGAATATGAGAGAGTCAGAGTAGAGGTAACCCCTGAATATGAGAGTCAGAGATACGGAGTAGAGGTAACACCTGAATATGAGAGTCAGAGAAACGGAGTAGAGGTAACACCTGAATATGAGAGAGTCAGAGAGACGAAGTAGAGGTAACACCTAAATATGAGAGTCAGAGAGACTGAGTAGAGGTAACACCTGAATATGAGAGAGTCAGAGAGACAGAGTAGAGGAAACACCTAAATATGAGAGTCAGAGAGACGGAGTAGAGGTAACACCTAAATATGAGAGTCAGAGAGACGGAGTAGAGGTAACACCTGAATATGAGAGAGTCAGAGAGACGGAGTAGAGGTAACACCTAAATATGAGAGTCAGAGAGACGGAGTAGAGGTAACACCTGAATATGAGAGTCAGAGAGACGGAGTAGAGGTAACACCTGAATATGAGAGAGTCAGAGAGACAGAGTAGAGGTAACACCTGAATATGAGAGAGTCAGAGAGACAGAGTAGAGGTAACCCCTGAATATGAGAGAGTCAGAGAGACAGAGTAGAGGTAACACCTAAATATGAGAGTCAGAGAGACGGAGTAGAGGTAACACCTGAATATGAGAGTCAGAGAGACGGAGTAGAGAGAGTAACACCTGAATATGAATATGAGAGTCAGAGAGACGGAGTAGAGGTAACACCTGAATATGAGAGTCAGAGAGACTGAGTAGAGGTAACACCTGAATATGGAGTAGAGGTAACACCTGAATATGAGAGAGTCAGAGAGACGGAGTAGAGGTAACACCTGAATATGAGAGAGTCAGAGAGACGGAGTAGAGGTAACACCTGAATATGAGAGTCAGAGAGAGACACCTGAATATGAGAGTCAGAGAGACGTAGAGGTAACACCTGAATATGAGAGTCAGAGAAACGGAGTAGAGGTAACACCTGAATATGAGAGAGTCAGAGAGACGAAGTAGAGGTAACACCTAAATATGAGAGTCAGAGAGACTGAGTAGAGGTAACACCTGAATATGAGAGTCAGAGAGACGGAGTAGAGGTAACACCTGAATATGAGAGAGTCAGAGAGACGGAGTAGAGGTAACACCTGAATATGAGAGAGTCAGAGAGACGGAGTAGAGGTAACACCTAAATATGAGAGTCAGAGAGACGGAGTAGAGGTAACACCTGAATATGAGAGTCAGAGAGACGGAGTAGAGGTAACACCTGAATATGAGAGAGTCAGAGAGACGGAGTAGAGGTAACACCTGAATATGAGAGAGTCAGAGAGACAGAGTAGAGGTAACACCTGAATATGAGAGTCAGAGAGACGGAGTAGAGGTAACACCTAAATATGAGAGAGTCAGAGAGAGAGAGACGGAGTAGAGGTAACACCTGAATATGAGAGAGTCAGAGAGACAGAGTAGAGGTAACACCTGAATATGAGAGAGTCAGAGAGACAGAGTAGAGGTAACACCTAAATATGAGAGTCAGAGAGACTGAGTAGAGGTAACACCTGAATATGAGAGTCAGAGAGACGGAGTAGAGGTAACACCTGAATATGAGAGTCAGAGAGACAGAGTAGAGGAAACACCTAAATATGAGAGTCAGAGAGACGGAGTAGAGGTAACACCTGAATATGAGAGTCAGAGAGACGGAGTAGAGGTAACACCTGAATATGAGAGTCAGAGACGGAGAGGTAACACCTGAATATGAGAGTCAGAGAGACGGAGTAGAGGTAACACCTGAATATGAGAGTCAGAGAGACGGAGTAGAGGTAACACCTAAATATGAGAGTCAGAGAGACGGAGTAGAGGTAACACCTGAATATGAGAGAGTCAGAGAGACAGAGTAGAGGTAACACCTGAATATGAGAGAGTCAGAGAGACAGAGTAGAGGTAACACCTAAATATGAGAGTCAGAGAGACGGAGTAGAGGTAACACCTGAATATGAGAGTCAGAGAGACGGAGTAGAGGTAACACCTGAATATGAGAGTCAGAGAGACGGAGTAGAGGTAACACCTAAATATGAGAGAGAGAGACAGAGAGACAGAGAGAGAGTAACCCCTGAATATGAGAGAGTCAGAGAGACAGAGTAGAGGTAACACCTGAATATGAGAGAGTCAGAGAGACGGAGTAGAGGTAACACCTGAATATGAGAGAGTCAGAGAGACGGAGTAGAGGTAACACCTGAATATGAGAGTCAGAGAGACGGAGGAGTAGAGAGTAACACCTGAATATGAGAGAGTCAGAGAGACGGAGTAGAGGTAACACCTGAATATGAGAGAGTCAGAGTAGAGGTAACCCCTGAATATGAGAGAGTCAGAGATACGGAGTAGAGGTAACACCTGAATATGAGAGAGTCAGAGAGACAGAGTAGAGGTAACCCCTGAATATGAGAGAGTCAGAGAGACAGAGTAGAGGTAACACCTGAATATGAGAGAGTCAGAGAGACAGAGTAGAGGTAACACCTGAATATGAGAGAGTCAGAGAGACAGAGTAGAGGTAACACCTAAATATGAGAGAGTCAGAGAGACGGAGTAGAGGTAACACCTGAATATGAGAGAGTCAGAGAGACACCTGAATATGAGAGAGTCAGAGAGACGGAGTAGAGGTAACCCCTGAATATGAGAGAGTCAGATCGAGTAGAGGTAACCCCTGAATGTGAGAGAGTCAGAGAGACAGAGTAGAGGTAACCCCTGAATATGAGAGAGTCAGATAGAGTAGAGGTAACCCCTGAATGTGAGAGAGTCAGATAGAGTAGAGGTAACACCTGAATATGAGAGAGTCAGAGAGACGGAGTAGAGGTAACCCCTGAATATGAGAGAGTCAGATAGAGTAGAGGTAACCCCTGAATGTGAGAGAGTTCCGAGAGACAGAGTTGAGGTAACCCCTGAATGTGGTGCTGAGAGCCTGTAGCTTCATTACTCTGCTGACTGCTGGAATGGAAACAAATGTGTCATTCTCCACCACCACCACCCCACCGAGAGGATAAGAGACTTGAGGCTACGTCCCTAATGGCACCCTATTTTCTAAATAGTGCACTATATAGGAAATAGGGTCAAACGTTGTGCACTATATAGGAAATAGGGTCAAACGTTGTGCACTATATAGGAAATAGGTTACCGTTTGTGACACAGTCTTGGACTGAGGCTGTGTCTTCATTCGCTAAAACATAGACTTTTCATCATCTTAGACTTTAGGGATATTCATGGAACCATTTATGCCCTTTACGCCAGATCCTCTAATGATGCAGAACGAATGATGCGCTTTTGTTTAGGTTTCCAGTAAGAGTGTGGGAAAGTGAGTCTGAGAACGCTTTCCATTTCTAGTTTCCCAGAAGGGCCTTGGCTCTGCTCTGACGATTTCCAGGTGATATTTGCAGAGACGGAAAGGATGGAAAGTAGAAGTAGTGTTGGAGAAGCAGTTTCAGCTGACAATGTCTGAGCCACATGTTCAGTCAACGTAGAGAGATAGGGTGCACACACAAATCCCTCTACAACGAACTCTTCAAGAGTTTTCGGGGGGTGAGCTACACATCTTATACAGTATACACCTTTATTTACATGTTTTTAGCTTTATTTTAATTTATGCAAAGACTCCAGCCAGCCCAGGGATAAGATTAGAGAATATGAGGGGAGTGGAGAAGAGGTTAGTTGAGGAGAGGGGTTGTTAGCTAGGCATTCCCCATGATGATCCTCTCCAGGCAGCCCTACAGCCCTAAGACACCCAGACAGAGGGAGGACCCCACATTGGCATAACGCCCTGTCAACACGGGAAAATACAAGGAGAGCCTACATTCTATGCTCTCCTATGTGGCGTGAGAAAGAATGATGCCAGGCGTCTTTGGGCTGAGGGAGACAGGTGATGGAAGAGCAGGCGGTGTGGGAGACAGGTGGTGGAAGAGCAGGCGGTGTGGGAGACAGGTGGTGGAAGAGCAGGCAATGTTGGAGACAGGTGGTGGAAGAGCAGGTGGTGTGGGAGACAGGTGGTGGAAGAGCAGGCGGTGTGGGAGACAGGTGGTTGGAGAGCAGGCGGTGTTGGAGACAGGTGGTGGGAGACAGGTGGTGGAAGAGCAGGCGGTGTGGGAGACAGGTGGTGGGAGAGAAGGCGGTTTGGGAGACAGGTGGTGGGAAAGGAGACAGTGTGGGAGACAGGTGGTTGGAGAGCAGGAGGTGTGGGAGACAGGTGGTGGGAGAGCAGGCAGTGTTGGAGACAGGTGGTGGGAAAGCAGGTGGTGTGGGAGACAGGTGGTGGGAGAGCAGGTGGTGTGGGAGACAGGTGGTGGGAGAGGAGACAGTGTTGGAGACAGGTGGTGGGAGAGCAGGTGGTGGAAGAGCAGGTGGTGTGGTAGAAAGGTGGTGGGAGATCAGACAGTGTTGGAGACAGGTGGCGGGAGAGCAGACAGTGTTGGAGACAGGTGGTGGGAGAGCAGGCGGTGTGGGAGACAGGTGGTGGGAGAGCAGACAGTGTTGGAGACAGGTGGTGGGAGACAGGTGGTGGAAGAGCAGGCGGTGTGGGAGACAGGTGGTGGAGAGAAGGCGGTGTGGGAGACAGGTGGTGGGAGAGGAGACAGTGTTGGAGACAGGTGGTGGGAGACAGGTGGTGGGAGACAGGTGGTGGAAGAGCAGGCGGTGTGGGAGGCAGGTGGTGGAAGAGCAGGCGGTGTGGGAGACAGGTGGTGGAAGAGCAGGCGGTGTTGGAGACAGGTGGTGGGAGAGCAGGCGGAGTGGGAGACAGGTGGTGGAAGAGCAGGCAATGTTGGAGACAGGTGGTGGAAGAGCAGGTGGTGTGGGAGACAGGTGGTGGAAGAGCAGGCGGTGTGGGAGACAGGTGGTTGGAGAGCAGGCGGTGTTGGAGACAGGTGGTGGGAGACAGGTGGTGGAAGAGCAGGCGGTGTGGGAGACAGGTGGTGGGAGAGAAGGCGGTGTGGGAGACAGGTGGTGGGAAAGGAGACAGTGTTGGAGACAGGTGGTGGGAGACAGGTGGTGGAAGAGCAGGCGGTGTGGGAGGCAGGTGGTGGAAGAGCAGGCGGTGTGGGAGACAGGTGGTGGAAGAGCAGGCGGTGTTGGAGACAGGTGGTGGGAGAGCAGGGGAGTGGGAGACAGGTGGTGGAAGAGCAGGCAATGTTGGAGACAGGTGGTGGAAGAGCAGGCGGTGTGGGAGACAGGTGGTGGAAGAGCAGGCGGTGTGGGAGACAGGTGGTGGGAGAGCAGGCGGAGTGGGAGACAGGTGGTGGAAGAGCAGGCAATGTTGGAGACAGGTGGTGGAAGAGCAGGTGGTGTGGGTGACAGGTGGTGGAATAGCAGGCGGTGTGGGAGACAGGTGGTGGAAGAGCAGGCGGTGTTGGAGACAGGTGGTGGAAGAGCAGGCGGTGTGGGAGACAGGTGGTGGAAGAACAGGCAGTGTTGGAGACAGGTGGTGGGAGACAGGTGGTGGAAGAGCAGGTGGTGTGGGAGACAGGTGCTGGAAGAGCAGGTGGTGTGGGAGACAGGTGGTGGGAGAGGAGACAGTGTTGGAGACAGGTGGTGGGAGACAGGTGGTGGAAGAGCAGGCGGTGTGGGAGGCAGGTGGTGGAAGAGCAGGCGGTGTTGGAGACAGGTGGTGGAAGAGCAGGCAGTGTGGGAGACAGGTGGTGGAAGAGCAGGCAGTGTTGGAGACAGGTGGTGGGAGACAGGTGGTGGAAGAGCAGGTGGTGTGGGAGACAGGTGCTGGAAGAGCAGGTGGTGGGAGAGGAGACAGTGTTGGAGACAGGTGGTGGGAGAGCAGGTGGTGTGGTAGAAAGGTGGTGGGAGATCAGACAGTGTTGGAGACAGGTGGTGGGAGAGCAGACAGTGTTGGAGACAGGTGGTGGGAGAGAAGACAGTGTTGGCGACAGGTGGTAGGAGAGCAGACAGTGTTGGAGACAGGTGGTTGGAGAGCAGGCGGTGTGGGAGACAGGTGGTGGGAGAGCAGACAGTGTTGGAGACAGGTGGTGGGAGAGCAGACAATGTTGGAGACAGGTGGTGGGAGACAGGTGGTGGAAGAGCAGGTGGTGGAAGAGCAGGCGGTGTGGGAGACAGGTGGTGGAAGAGCAGTCGGTGTGGGAGACAGGTGGTGGGAGAGGAGACAGTGTTGGAGACAGGTGGTGGGAGACAGGTGGTGGAAGAGCAGGCGGTGTGGGAGACAGGTGGTGGGAGAGCAGGCAGTGTTGGAGACAGGTGGTGGGAAAGAAGGTGGTGTGGGAGACAGGTGGTGGGAGAGCAGGTGGTGTGGGAGACAGGTGGTGGGAGAGCAGGCAGTGTTGGAGACAGGTGGTGGGAAAGAAGGTGGTGTGGGAGACAGGTGGTGGGAGAGCAGGTGGTGTGGGAGACAGGTGGTGGGAGAGGAGACAGTGTTGGAGACAGGTGGTGGGAGAGCAGGTGGTGTGGTAGAAAGGTGGTGGGAGATCAGACAGTGTTGGAGACAGGTGCTGGGAGAGCAGACAGTGTTGGAGACAGGTGGTGGGAGAGCAGACAGTGTTGGCGACAGGTGGTAGGAGAGCAGACAGTGTTGGAGACAGGTGGTGGGAGAGCAGGCGGTGTGGGAGACAGGTGGTGGGAGAGCAGACAGTGTTGGAGACAGGTGGTGGGAGAGCAGACAATGTTGGAGACAGGTGGTGGGAGACAGGTGGTGGAAGAGCAGGTGGTGGAAGAGCAGGCGGTGTGGGAGACAGGTGGTGGAAGAGCAGACGGTGTGGGAGACAGGTGGTGGGAGAGGAGACAGTGTTGGAGACAGGTGGTGGGAGACAGGTGGTGGAAGAGCAGGCGGTGTGGGAGACAGGTGGTGGAAGAGCAGGCAGTGTTGGATACAGGTGGGGGGAAAGCAGGTGGTGTGGGAGACAGGTGGTGGGAGAGCAGACAGTGTTGGAGACTGGTGGTGGGAGAGCAGGTGGTGTTGGAGACTGGTGGTGGGAGAGCAGGCAGTGTTGGAGACAGGTGGTGGGAGACAGGTGGTAGGAGAGCAGACAGTGTTGGAGACAGGTGGTGGGAGAGCAGGCGGTGTGGGAGACAGGTGGTGGAAGAACAGGCAGTGTTGGAGACAGGTGGTGGGAGAGCAGACAGTGTTGGCGACAGGTGGTAGGAGAGCAGACAGTGTTGGAGACAGGTGGTGGGAGAGCAGGCGGTGTGGGAGACAGGTGGTGGGAGAGCAGACAGTGTTGGAGACAGGTGGTGGGAGAGCAGACAATGTTGGAGACAGGTGGTGGGAGACAGGTGGTGGAAGAGCAGGTGGTGGAAGAGCAGGCGGTGTGGGAGACAGGTGGTGGAAGAGCAGACGGTGTGGGAGACAGGTGGTGGGAGAGGAGACAGTGTTGGAGACAGGTGGTGGGGAGACAGGTGGTGGAAGAGCAGTGTTGGAGCGGTGTGGGAGACAGGTGGTGGAGAGCAGGCAGTGTTGGAGACAGGTGGTGGGAAAGAAGGTGGTGTGGGAGACAGGTGGTGGGAGAGCAGGTGGTGTGGGAGACAGGTGGTGGAGAGCAGGCAGTGTTGGAGACAGGTGGTGGGAAAGAAGGTGGTGTGGAGACAGGTGGTGGGAGAGCAGGTGGTGTGGGAGACAGGTGGTGGGAGAGGAGACAGTGTTGGAGACAGGTGGTGGGAGAGCAGGTGGTGTGGTAGAAAGGTGGTGGGAGATCAGACAGTGTTGGAGACAGGTGCTGGGAGAGCAGACAGTGTTGGAGACAGGTGGTGGGAGAGCAGACAGTGTTGGCGACAGGTGGTAGGAGAGCAGACAGTGTTGGAGACAGGTGGTGGGAGAGCAGGCGGTGTGGGAGACAGGTGGTGGGAGAGCAGACAGTGTTGGAGACAGGTGGTGGGAGAGCAGACAATGTTGGAGACAGGTGGTGGGAGACAGGTGGTGGAAGAGCAGGTGGTGGAAGAGCAGGCGGTGTGGGAGACAGGTGGTGGAAGAGCAGACGGTGTGGGAGACAGGTGGTGGGAGAGGAGACAGTGTTGGAGACAGGTGGTGGGAGACAGGTGGTGGAAGAGCAGGCGGTGTGGGAGACAGGTGGTGGAAGAGCAGGCAGTGTTGGATACAGGTGGGGGGAAAGCAGGTGGTGTGGGAGACAGGTGGTGGGAGAGCAGACAGTGTTGGAGACTGGTGGTGGGAGAGCAGGTGGTGTTGGAGACTGGTGGTGGGAGAGCAGGCAGTGTTGGAGACAGGTGGTGGGAGACAGGTGGTAGGAGAGCAGACAGTGTTGGAGACAGGTGGTGGGAGAGCAGGCGGTGTGGGAGACAGGTGGTGGGAGAGCAGGTGGTGTGGGAGACAGGTGGTGGGAGAGGAGACAGTGTTGGAGACAGGTGGTGGGAGAGCAGGTGGTGGAAGAGCAGGTGGTGTGGTAGAAAGGTGGTGGGAGAGCAGACAGTGTTGGAGACAGGTGGTGGGAGAGCAGACAGTGTTGGAGACAGGTGGTGGGAGAGCAGACAGTGTTGGTGACAGGTGGTAGGAGAGCAGACAGTGTTGGAGACAGGTGGTGGGAGAGACAGTGTTGGAGACGGTGTGGGAGACAGGTGGTGGGAGAGGTGGTGGGCAGTGTTGGAGACAGGTGGGGGAAGCAGATGGTGTGGGAGACAGGTGGTGGGAGAGCAGGTGGTGTGGGGTGGGGAGACAGGTGGTGGGAGAGGAGACAGTGTTGGAGACAGGTGGTGGGAGAGCAGGTGGTGGAAGAGCAGGTGGTGTGGTAGAAAGGTGGTGGGGAGAGCAGACAGTGTTGGAGACAGGTGGTGGGAGAGCAGACAGTGTTGGAGACAGGTGGTGGGAGAGCAGACAGTGTTGGGAGACAGGTGGTGGGAGACAGCAGGCGGTGTGGAGACAGGTGGTGGGAGAGCAGACATGATTGGAGACAGGTGGTGGGAGAGCAGACAGTGTTGGAGACAGGTGGTGGGAGAGCAGGCGGTGTGGGAGACAGGTGGTGCAAGAGCAGGTGGTGTGGGAGACGAGACAGTGTTGGAGACAGGTGGTGGGAGACAGGTGGTGGAAGAGCAGGCGGTGTGGGAGACAGGTGGTGGAAGAGCAGGCAGTGTGGGAGACAGGTGGTTGGAGAGCAGGAGGTGTGGGAGACAGGTGGTGGGAGAGCAGGCAGTGTTGGAGACAGGTGGGGGGAAAGCAGATGGTGTGGGAGACAGGTGGTGGGAGAGCAGGTGGTGTGGGAGAGCAGGTGGTGGGAGAGGAGACCGTGTTGGAGACAGGTGGTGGGAGAGCAGGTGGTGGAAGAGCAGGTGGTGTGGTAGAAAGGTGGTGGGAGAGCAGACAGTGTTGGAGACAGGTGGTGGGAGAGCAGACAGTGTTGGAGACAGGTGGTGGGAGAGAAGGTGGTGGAAGAGCAGGTGTTGAAAGAACAGGTGGTGTGGGAGACAGGTGGTGGGAGAGCAGACAGGTGGTGGGAGAGCAGGCAGTGTTGGAGACAGGTGGTGGGTAAGCAGGTGGTGTGGGAGACAGATGGTGGGAGAGCAGGTGGTGTGGGAGACAGGTGGTGGGAGAGGAGACATTGTTGGAGACAGGTGGTGGGAGAGCAGGTGGTGTGGTAGAAAGGTGGTGGGAGATCAGACAGTGTTGGAGGCAGGTGGTGGGAGAGCAGACAGTGTTGGAGACAGGTGGTGGGAGAGCAGACAGTGTTGGCGACAGGTGGTGGTAGGAGAGCAGACAGTGTTGGAGACAGGTGGTGGGAGAGCAGGCGGTGGGAGACAGGTGGTGGGAGAGCAGACATTGTTGGAGACAGGTGGTGGGAGAGCAGACTGTGTTGGAGACAGGTGGTGGGAGACAGGTGGTGGAAGATCAGGCGGCGTGTGGGAGACAGGTGGTGGAAGAGCAGGTGGTGTGGGAGACAGGTGGTGGGAGAGGAGACAGTGTTGGAGACAGGTGGTGGGAGACAGGTGGTGGAAGAGAAGGCGGTGTGGGAGACAGGTGGTGGAAGAGCAGGCAGTGTGGGAGACAGGTGGTTGGAGAGCAGGAGGTGTTGGAGACCGGTGGTGGGAGAGCAGACAGTGTTGGAGACAGGTGGTGGGAGACAGGTGGTGGGAGAGCAGATGGTGTGGGGAGACAGGTGGTGGGAGAGGAGACAGTGTTGGAGACAGGTGGTGGGAGAGCAGGTGGTGTGGTAGAAAGGTGGTGGGAGATCAGACAGTGTTGGAGGCAGGTGGTGGGAGAGCAGACAGTGTTGGAGACAGGTGGTGGGAGAGCAGACAGTGTTGGCGACAGGTGGTAGGAGAGCAGACAGTGTTGGAGACAGGTGGTGGGAGAGCAGGCGGTGTGGGAGACAGGTGGTGGGAGAGCAGACAGTGTTGGAGACAGGTGGTGGGAGAGCAGGCGGTGTGGGAGACAGGTGGTGGAAGAGCAGGTGGTGTGGGAGACGAGACAGTGTTGGAGACAGGTGGTGGGAGAGCAGGTGGTGGAAGAGCAGGTGGTGTGGTAGAAAGGTGGTGGGAGAGCAGACAGTGTTGGAGACAGGTGGTGGGAGAGCAGGTGGTGTGGGAGACAGGTGGTGGGAGAGGAGACAGTGTTGGAGACAGGTGGTGGGAGAGCAGGTGGTGGAAGAGCAGGTGGTGTGGTAGAAAGGTGGTGGGAGAGCAGACAGTGTTGGAGACAGGTGGTGGGAGAGCAGGCAGTGTTGGAGACAGGTGGTGCGAAAGCAGGTGGTGTGGGAGACAGATGGTGGGAGAGCAGGTGGTGTGGGAGACAGGTGGTGGGAGAGGAGACAGTGTTGGAGACAGGTGGTGGGAGAGCAGGTGGTGTGGTAGAAAGGTGGTGGGAGATCAGACAGTGTTGGAGGCAGGTGGTGGGAGAGCAGACAGTGTTGGAGACAGGTGGTGGGAGAGCAGACAGTGTTGGCGACAGGTGGTAGGAGAGCAGACAGTGTTGGAGACAGGTGGTGGGAGAGCAGGCGGTGTGGGAGACAGGTGGTGGGAGAGCAGACAGTGTTGGAGACAGGTGGTGGGAGAGCAGGCGGTGTGGGAGACAGGTGGTGGAAGAGCAGGTGGTGTGGGAGACGAGACAGTGTTGGAGACAGGTGGTGGGAGAGCAGGTGGTGGAAGAGCAGGTGGTGTGGTAGAAAGGTGGTGGGAGAGCAGACAGTGTTGGAGACAGGTGGTGGGAGAGCAGACAGTGTTGGAGACAGGTGGTGGGAGAGAAGGTGGTGGAAGAGCAGGTGTTGAAAGAACAGGTGGTGTGGGAGACAGGTGGTGGGAGAGCAGACAGGTGGTGGGAGAGCAGGCAGTGTTGGAGACAGGTGGTGGGAAAGCAGGTGGTGTGGGAGACAGATGGTGGGAGAGCAGGTGGTGTGGGAGACAGGTGGTGGGAGAGGAGACAGTGTTGGAGACAGGTGGTGGGAGAGCAGGTGGTGTGGTAGAAAGGTGGTGGGAGATCAGACAGTGTTGGAGGCAGGTGGTGGGAGAGCAGACAGTGTTGGAGACAGGTGGTGGGAGAGCAGACAGTGTTGGCGACAGGTGGTAGGAGAGCAGACAGTGTTGGAGACAGGTGGTGGGAGAGCAGGCGGTGTGGGAGACAGGTGGTGGGAGAGCAGACATTGTTGGAGACAGGTGGTGGGAGAGCAGACTGTGTTGGAGACAGGTGGTGGGAGACAGGTGGTGGAAGATCAGGCGGTGTGGGAGACAGGTGGTGGAAGAGCAGGTGGTGTGGGAGACAGGTGGTGGGAGAGGAGACAGTGTTGGAGACAGGTGGTGGGAGACAGGTGGTGGAAGAGAAGGCGGTGTGGGAGACAGGTGGTGGAAGAGCAGGCAGTGTGGGAGACAGGTGGTTGGAGAGCAGGAGGTGTTGGAGACCGGTGGTGGGAGAGCAGACAGTGTTGGAGACAGGTGGTGGGAGACAGGTGGTGGGAGAGCAGGTGGTGTGGGAGACAGGTGGTGGGAGAGGAGACAGTGTTGGAGACAGGTGGTGGGAGAGCAGGTGGTGTGGTAGAAAGGTGGTGGGAGATCAGACAGTGTTGGAGGCAGGTGGTGGGAGAGCAGACAGTGTTGGAGACAGGTGGTGGGAGAGCAGACAGTGTTGGCGACAGGTGGTAGGAGAGCAGACAGTGTTGGAGACAGGTGGTGGGAGAGCAGGCGGTGTGGGAGACAGGTGGTGGGAGAGCAGACATTGTTGGAGACAGGTGGTGGGAGACCAGACAGTGTTGGAGACAGGTGGTGGGAGACAGGTGGTGGAAGAGCAGGCGGTGTGGGAGACAGGTGGTGGAAGAGCAGGTGGTGTGGGAGACAGTTGGTGGGAGAGGAGACAGTGTTGGAGACAGGTGGTGGGAGACAGGTGGTGGAAGAGCAGGCGGTGTGGGAGACAGGTGGTGGAAGAGCAGGCAGTGTGGGAGACAGGTGGTTGGAGAGCAGGAGGTGTTGGAGACAGGTGGGGGGAAAGCAGATGGTGTGGGAGACAGGTGGTGGGAGAGCAGGTGGTGTGGGAGACAGGTGGTGGGAGAGGAGACAGTGTTGGAGACAGGTGGTGGGAGAGCAGGTGGTGGAAGAGCAGGTGGTGTGGTAGAAAGGTGGTGGGAGAGCAGACAGTGTTGGAGACAGGTGGTGGGAGAGCAGGCAGTGTTGGAGACAGGTGGTGGGAAAGCAGGTGGTGTGGGAGACAGATGGTGGGAGAGCAGGTGGTGTGGGGAGACAGGTGGTGGGAGAGGAGACAGTGTTGGAGACAGGTGGTGGGAGAGCAGGTGGTGTGGTAGAAAGGTGGTGGGAGATCAGACAGTGTTGGAGGCAGGTGGTGGGAGAGCAGACAGTGTTGGAGACAGGTGGTGGAGAGCAGACAGTGTTGGCGACAGGTGGTAGGAGAGCAGACAGTGTTGGAGACAGGTGGTGGGAGAGCAGGCGGTGTGGGAGACAGGTGGTGGGAGAGCAGACAGTGTTGGAGACAGGTGGTGGGAGAGCAGGCGGTGTGGGAGACAGGTGGTGGAAGAGCAGGTGGTGTGGGAGACGAGACAGTGTTGGAGACAGGTGGTGGGAGACAGGTGGTGGAAGAGCAGGCGGTGTGGGAGACAGGTGGTTGGAGAGCAGGAGGTGTGGGAGACAGGTGGTGGGAGGAGACAGTGTTGGAGACAGGTGGTGGGAGAGCAGGCAGTGTTGGAGACAGGTGGGGGGAAAGCAGATGGTGTGGGAGACAGGTGGTGGGAGAGCAGGTGGTGTGGGAGACAGGTGGTGGGAGAGGAGACAGTGTTGGAGACAGGTGGTGGGAGAGCAGGTGGTGGAAGAGCAGGTGGTGTGGTAGAAAGGTGGTGGGAGAGCAGACAGTGTTGGAGACAGGTGGTGGGAGAGAAGGTGGTGGAAGAGCAGGTGTTGGAAGAACAGGTGGTGTGGGAGACAGGTGGTGGGAGAGCAGACAGGTGGTGGGAGAGCAGGCAGTGTTGGAGACAGGTGGTGGGAAAGCAGGTGGTGTGGGAGACAGATGGTGGGAGAGCAGGTGGTGTGGGAGACAGGTGGTGGGAGAGGAGACAGTGTTGGAGACAGGTGGTGGGAGAGCAGGTGGTGTGGTAGAAAGGTGGTGGGAGATCAGACAGTGTTGGAGGCAGGTGGTGGGAGAGCAGACAGTGTTGGAGACAGGTGGTGGGAGAGCAGACAGTGTTGGCGACAGGTGGTAGGAGAGCAGACAGTGTTGGAGACAGGTGGTGGGAGAGCAGGCGGTGTGGGAGACAGGTGGTGGGAGAGCAGACATTGTTGGAGACAGGTGGTGGGAGAGCAGACAGTGTTGGAGACAGGTGGTGGGAGACAGGTGGTGGAAGATCAGGCGGTGTGGGAGACAGGTGGTGGAAGAGCAGGTGGTGTGGGAGACAGGTGGTGGGAGAGGAGACAGTGTTGGAGACAGGTGGTGGGAGACAGGTGGTGGAAGAGAAGGCGGTGTGGGAGACAGGTGGTGGAAGAGCAGGCAGTGTGGGAGACAGGTGGTTGGAGAGCAGGAGGTGTTGGAGACCGGTGGTGGGAGAGCAGACAGTGTTGGAGACCGGTGGTGGGAGAGCAGGCATTGTTGGAGACAGGTGGTGGGAGAGCAGACAGTGTTGGAGACAGGTGGTGGGAGAGCAGGTGGTGTGTGAGACAGGTGGTGGGAGAGCAGACAGTGTTGGAGGCAGGTGGTGGGAGAGCAGGTGGTGTGTGAGACAGGTGGTGGGAGAGCAGACAGTGTTGGAGACAGGTGGTGGGAGAGCAGACAGTGTTGGAGAGTGGTTCCCAGCTGTGTGTGTCTCTGTGCATGTATGCATTTACTGCTCACATGATATTTCCATATGTTTCCATGCACTGGTTGAGGCTGAGACAACTCTTGGGATCTGGCCCAAACGGCACCCTATTCCCCATATAGTGTACTACTTTGAAGCAGAGCCCTATGGGGATGGTCAAACATTGTGCAATACATAGGCAATAGGGTGCAATTTGGGAGGCAGTCTTAATGTATATTTTCCAACATCCTTAACGGAGACATATGGGCTGTGAATTCAACTTCTTTCCAGTTGTGAGGCAGTAATTAGCTCCATATTGGTCCAACTCAATGGGAGTGATAGGAGGGAGTAAAGTCACACACACACAGACATGGACAGACGCACACACACCCACACGCATGCACGCGGATGGACAGACACATAAAACACACACACAAAAATATAAACGCAACGTGAAGTGTTGGTCCCATGTGTCATGAGCTGAAATAAAAGATCCCAGAAATGTTCCATTCGCACAAAAAACGTATTTCTCCCAAATGTTGTGCACAAATGTGTTTACATCCCTGTTTGTGACCATTTCTCCTTTGCCAAGATAATCCATCCACCTGACAGGTGTGGTATAGAACCTGATTAAACAGCATCATCATTACACAGGTGCACCTTGTAGTGGGGACAATAAAAGGTCACACTAAAATGTGCAGTTTTGTCACACAACACAGTAAGTAACACAGACATCTCAAGTTTTTAAGGGAGTGTGCGATTGGCATGCTGACTGCAGGAACGTTCACCAGAGCTGTTGCCAGATAATTTAATGTTCCTTTCTCTACCATCGGCCTCCTCTAACGTTGTTTTAGAGAATTTGGCAGTACGTCCAACAGGCCTCCCAACCCCAGACCACGTGTAACCACACCACAGACCAGGACCTCCTCAACCACAGACCACATGTAACCACACCACAGACCAGAACCTCCTCAACCACAGACCACGTGTAACCACACCACAGACCAGAACCTCCTCAACCACAGACCACATGTAACCACACCACAGACCAGAACCTCCTCAACCACAGACCACATGTAACCACACCACAGACCAGAACCTCCTCAACCACAGACCACATGTAACCACACCACAGACCAGAACCTCCTCAACCACAGACCACATGTAACCACACCACAGACCAGAACCTCCACATCCGGCTTCTTCACCTGTGGGATCATCTGAGACCATCCATCCGGACAGCTGATGAAACTGAGGAGTAATTCTGTCTGTAATAAAGCCCTTTTGTGGAGAAAAAGTCATTATGATCGACTGGGCCTGACTCTCCCACGGCTCCCACAGCTCTGCTCTTACCCTGTCATGTGAAACCCATAGATTAGGGCCTAATGAATTTATATTTAAATTGACTGATTTCCTTATAAACTGTAACTCAGTAAAATTGTTGAAATTGTTGCAAGTTGAATTTATATTTCTGTCCAATGTAATAGGAAGGATGTGATGACACAAGCCCCATCATCCAGGGTTCTGGTCAAAAGTCGTGCACTATGTAGGGAATAGGGTGCCATTTGGGATTCACAAACTGTCTTGTTCATCCACACCACAGACTGTTCTATTGCCAGAAAGAGAGATGCTTCTTATGTAACGTAGACCAAGATGGTATCTTATATAAGAGAAAACCCCCATGTCTGGTCTGCCAAGGAGTACATCCTCTGACTGTCCAGTATGGTGGAGGATGGGTGTTGCCGATGTACCAATGCATGCTCGCCCAAGGCTAGTCCACCCAAGGGTGAGGGACTACTTTTAGGTTATTAATTAGCAATACATCTGCTAGATTTTTCTTTCCCCCAATGAAGGCATACGCCAAAACACGTGTTACTGTATGATGGGTGCTGGCATACCATTTTATCTCTGCCCAAGGCAAGCTGGCTCTCCAATCTTTCACTCCAATCTGATAAAAAAAAAATATATATAACCTTTTTTTAACTAGGCAAATAATTTAATAACAAATTATTACTTACGATGACAGCCTAGGAACAGTGGGTTAACTGCCTTGTTCAGGGGCAGAACGACAGATTTTTACCTTGTCAGCTCAGGGATTTCTTATTTAGCTACCTTTCAGTTACTGGCCCAAAGCTCTAACTACTAGGCTACCTGCCTCTAACCACTAGGCTACCTGCCTCTAATCACTAGGCTACCTGCCTCTAACCATTAGGCTACCTGCCTCTAACCACTAGGCTACCTGTCTCTAACCACTAGGCTACCTGCCTCTAACCACCAGGCTACCTGCCTCTAACCACTAGGCTACCTGCCTCTAACCACTAGGCTACCTGCCTCTAACCACTAGGCTACCTGCCTCTAACCATTAGGCTACCTGCCTCTAACCACTAGGCTACCTGCCTCTAACCACTAGGCTACCTGCCTCTAACCATTAGGCTACCTGCCTCTAACCACTAGGCTACCTGCCTCTAACCTCTAACCACTAGGCTACCTGCCTCTAACCACTAGGCTACCTGCCTCTAATCACTAGGCTACCTGCCTCTAACCATTAGGCTACCTGCCTCTAACCACTAGGCTACCTGCCTCTAACCACTAGGCTACCTGCCTCTAACCACTAGGCTACCTGCCTCTAACCACTAACCACTAGGCTACCTGCCTCTAACCACTAGGCTACCTGCCTCTAATCACTAGGCTACCTGCCTCTAACCATTAGGCTACCTGCCTCTAACCACTAGGCTACCTGCCTCTAACCACTAGGCTACCTGCCTCTAACCACTAGGCTACCTGCCTCTAACCACTAGGTTACCTGCCTCTAACCACTAGGCTACCTGCCTCTAACCACTAGGCTACCTGCCTCTAACCACTAGGCTACCTGCCTCTAACCACTAGGCTACCTGCCTCTAACCACTAACCACTAGGCTACCTGCCTCTAACCACTAGGCTACCTGCCTCTAACCACTAGGCTACCTGCCTCTAACCACTAGGCTATCTGCCGCTGATTTAGTATTCCTTTACACTTAGAGCTTTTTGCCTCCAGTCTCTTTTAACAAACGCAGTCTCTATGCAAGAATAGGATGCAAGAAAGTTTACATCAAATACTGTTTTCATAATGCAGAATATTTATTTTCCAAGGAGGTAATTAAAATAAACCATGCTGACATTAATTCTACACTGAGTTGTTGTCAGCCAAGCATACCAAATTCAAATCTTACCCCCCAAAATGGTAACATGTAACTAGAAAAAGGTTTGCTTTCATTAATTCAGATTTAGTTTATTGACCTATAAAGCAATATCTTTCGAGGAACCCGATGTGCTTTCCAGAGATGGAGGAGTGTTCCATCACAGCCCGACTCAGGGAAGGAAGTGACCACAGTCCATGAGGTTTTCAGCTTTTATAGACTTAACCATGATGTGGTATTTTAATCACTAACTCCATTTCTCTCTGACCTGTCTTGGACGAAAAACCCTAGTGACATCACCTCAATCACTTCAACAGCCACCAATGTCATCTGAATTGACACTGACTAATCAAAAACAGTTATGTTCCATGTTTGTCCTACAGATCATACTTCAAATACATTTTAAAACATATAGGACCGGTTTGTTGAACCCAGATGAAACCTCCTGCTGGTAAAGTTTTAGGCTAGCCTACGTACTGGTTTTGAATGTGTTGTGACTGTTGTGTGCTCAGGGTTCTGTGTGATGGGATGGACTGCTGTGGGCATCAGGGAGCTGTGAAGCCACTTTCCCTGTGTTCATATCCAACACATGGATGGAGTGGTCAGTGGTCAATGTATTGATTAATAACAAAGTAAATATAGTTTAAAACTCAAAGGAATTCATCATGGATGTTTTAGTTTGATCAATGGAGTACTTTGTTAAATCACAACCATATTAAAATACTGCAGATTTGCATTACCCCATGTTGCCGATAGACCACATGTTTCCATGGAGCCTTGTATGAAGACACACACTACTGTTCAAAAGTTTGGGGTCACTTAGAAATGTCCTTGTTTTTGAAAGAAAAGCAAATTTTTTGTCCATTAAAATAACATCAAATTGATCAGAAATACAGAAATACTGGAAACGGCTGATTTGTTATGGAATATCTACGTAGGGGTACAGAGGCCCATTATCAGTGGAATATCTACGTAGGGGTACAGAGGCCCATTATCAGTGGAATATCTACGTAGGGGTACAGAGGCCCATTATCAGTGGAATATCTACGTAGGAGTACAGAGGCCCATTATCAGTGGAATATCTACGTAGGGGTACAGAGGTCCATTATCAGTGGAATATCTACGTAGGGGTACAGAGGCCCATTATCAGTGGAATATCTATGTAGGGGTACAGAGTGTTATGCAGGTGAGTGAGGACCCAACAGCGATTCAACAGAAACAGAGTCTTTTAATGTCCAAACAGGGAAAACATAAATCCTCAATCTTTACAGGAGAGTCCTCCTTCTAGTAGTAGAGGAGAATTGCAGGGCTAGCGGCAACAGACTGCAGGTCCCTCTGGGTAGGCACGGGCCGTAGAGGACAGAGACACCTGCTCACACGCAGCATCTGATGAAGAGGCAGATTACGACAGGACGGGACAAGGGCAAAGCAAACAAGAATCCGACAAGGACAGAAGCAGAAACAGAGAGAGAAATAGAGACTTAATCAGAGGGCAAAAGAGGAGACAGGTGTGAGAGAGTAAACGAGGTCGTTAGGAGAATGGGGAACAGCTGGGAGCAGGAACGGAACGATAGAGAGAGAGATAGTAACCTAATACGACCAGCAGGGGGAAACGAAGAGAAGAGAAAGCACAGGGACAAGACATAACATGACAGTACCCCCACTCACCGAGCGCCTCCTGGCGCACTCGAGAGGAAACCTGGCGGCAACGGAGGAAATCATCGATCAGCGAACGGTCCAGCACGTCCCGAGATGGAACCCAACTCCTTTCCTCAGGACCGTAACCCTCCCAATCCACTAGGTACTGATGACCACGGCCCCGAGGACGCATGTCCATAATCTTCCGGACCCTGTAGATAGGTGCGCCCTCGACAAGGACGGGGGGAGACGAACGGGGGCGCGAAGAAAAGGCTTGACACAGGAGACATGGAAGACCGGGTGGACGCGACGAAGATGTCGCGGAAGAAGAAGTCGCACTGCGACAGGATTAACGACCTGAGAAATACGGAACGGACCAATGAACCGCGGGGTCAACTTGCGAGAAGCTGTCATAAGGGGAAGGTTACGAGTGGAGAGCCATACTCTCTGACCGCGACAATACCTAGGACTCTTAGTCCTACGCTTATTAGCGGCTCTCACAGTCTGCGCCCTATAACGGCAAAGTGCAGACCTGACCCTCTCCCAGGTGCGCTCACAACGTTGGACAAAAGCCTGAGCGGAGGGGACGCTGGACTCGGCGAGCTGGGACGAGAACAGAGGAGGCTGGTACCCGAGGCTACTCTGAAAAGGAGATAGCCCGGTCGCAGGCGAAGGAAGCGAGTTGTGAGCGTATTCTGCCCAGGGGAGCTGTTCTGCCCAAGACGCAGGGTTTCGAAAGGAAAGACTAAGTAAGATGCGACCAATCGTCTGATTGGCCCGTTCTGCTTGACCGTTAGACTGGGGGTGAAAACCGGAAGAGAGACTGACGGAAGCCCCAATCAAACGGCAAAACTCCCTCCAAAATTGAGACGTGAATTGCGGATCCCTGTCCGAAACGGCGTCTGACGGAAGGCCATGAATTCTGAAAACATTCTCAATGATGATTTGTGCCGTCTCTTTAGCAGAAGGAAGCTTAGCGAGGGGAATAAAATGAGCCGCCTTAGAGAACCTATCGACAACCGTTAGAATAACAGTCTTCCCCGCTGACGAAGGAAGACCGGTAATAAAGTCTAAGGCGATGTGAGACCACGGTCGAGAGGGAATGGAAAGCGGTCTGAGACGGCCGGCAGGAGGAGAGTTACCGGACTTAGTCTGCGCGCAGTCCGAACAAGCAGCCACGAAACGACGCGTGTCACGCTCCTGAGTGGGCCACCAGAAACGCTGGCGAATAGAAGCAAGCGTACCCCGAACGCCAGGATGGCCGGCTAACTTGGCAGAGTGAGCCCACTGAAGAACGGCCAGACGAGTAGGAACGGGAACGAAAAGAAGGTTCCTAGGACAAGCGGCGGCGAGGAGTGTGAGTGAGTGCTTGCTTTACCTGCCTCTCAATTCCCCAGACAGTCAACCCGACAACACGCCCCTCAGGGAGAATCCCCTCGGGGTCGGTGGAGGCTACTGAAGAACTGAAGAGACGGGACAAAGCATCAGGCTTGGTGTTCTTAGAGCCCGGACGATAAGAAATAACGAACTCAAACGAGCGAAAAACAGCGCCCAACGAGCCTGACGCGCATTAAGTCGTTTGGCAGAACGGATGTACTCAAGGTTCTTATGGTCAGTCCAAACGACAAAAGGAACGGTCGCCCCTCCAACCACTGTCGCCATTCGCCTAGGGCTAAGCGGATGGCGAGCAGTTCGCGGTTTCCCACATCATAGTTACGTTCCGACGGCGACATGCGATGAGAAAATACGCGCAAGGATGGACCTTATCGTCAGATTGGGAGCGCTGGGACAGAATGGCTCCCACGCCCACCTCTGACGCGTCAACCTCGACAATGAACTGTCTAGAGACGTCAGGTGTAACAAGGATAGGAGCGGATGTAAAACGCTTCTTGAGGAGATCAAAAGCTCCCTGGGCGGAAACGGACCACTTAAAGCACGTCTTGACAGAAGTAAGGGCTGTGAGAGGAGCTGCCACCTGACCGAAATTACGAATGAAACGACGATAGAAATTCGCGAAACCGAGAAAGCGCTGCAGCTCGACACGTGACTTAGGGACGGGCCAATCACTGACAGCTTGGACCTTAGCGGAATCCATCTGAATGCCTTCAGCGGAAATAACAGAACCGAGAAATGTGACGGAGGAGACATGAAAAGCGCACTTCTCAGCCTCCACATAAAGACAATTCTCTAAAAGGCGCTGGAGGACACGTCGAACGTGCTGAACATGAATCTGGAGTAACGGTGAAAAAATCAGGATATCGTCAAGGTAAACGAAAACAAAGATGTTCAGCATGTCTCTCAGTACATCATTCACTAATGCCTGAAAGACAGCTGTAGCGTTAGCGAGACCGAACGGCAGAACCCGGTATTCAAAGTGCCCTAACGGAGTGTTAAACGCCGTTTTCCACTCGTCCTGCTCCCTGATGCGCACGAGATGGTAAGCGTTACGAAGGTCCAACTTAGTGAAAAACCTGGCTCCCTGCAGGATCTCGAAGGCTGAAGACATAAGGGGAAGCGGATAACGATTCTTAACCGTTATGTCATTCAGCCCTCGATAATCCACGCAGGGGCGCAGGGTCCCGTCCTTTTTCTTAACAAAAAAAACCCCGCTCCGGCGGGAGAGGAGGAAGGGACTACGGTACCGGCGTTGAGAGCTACAGACAAATAATCTTCGAGAGCCTTACGTTCGGGAGCCGACAGAGAGTATAGTCTACCCCGGGGGGGAGTGGTACCCGGAAGGAGATCTATACTACAATCATACGACCGGTGAGGAGGAAGGGAGGTGGCCCTGGACCGACTGAAGACCGTGCGCAGATCATGATATTCCTCCGGCACCCCTGTCAAATCACCAGGCTCCTCCTGTGAAGAGGGGGCAGAAGAAACAGGAGGGATAGCAGACATTAAACATTTCACATGACAAGAGACGTTCCAGGAGAGGATAGAATTACTAGACCAATTAATAGAAGGATTATGACACACTAGCCAGGGATGGCCCAAAACAACAGGTGTAAAAGGTGAACGAAAAATCAAAAAAGAAATGGTTTCGCTATGATTACCAGAGACAGTGAGGGTTAAAGGTAGCGTTTCACGCTGAATCCTGGGGAGAGGACTACCATCCAAGGCGAACATGGCCGTGGGCTCCCCTAACTGTCTGAGAGGAATGTCATGTTCCCGAGCCCAGGCTTCGTCCAAATCAAATCAAATCAAATCAAATCAAATTTTATTTGTCACATACACATGGTTAGCAGATGTTAATGGGAGTGTAGCGAAATGCTTGTGCTTCTAGTTCCGACAATGCAGTGATAACCAACAAGTAATCTAACTAACAATTCCAAAACTACTGTCTTATACACAGTGTAAGGGGATAAGGAATATGTA
Source organism: Oncorhynchus nerka (assembly GCF_034236695.1). Taxonomy (NCBI): domain Eukaryota; kingdom Metazoa; phylum Chordata; class Actinopteri; order Salmoniformes; family Salmonidae; genus Oncorhynchus; species Oncorhynchus nerka. The sequence goes on from NC_088423.1 coordinate 814,844, forward strand.
CATAAGGATATATGAATGAGTGATGGTACAGAGCAGCATACAGTAGATGGTATCGAGTACAGTATATACATATGAGATGAGTATGTAGACAAAGTAAACAAAGTGGCATAGTTAAAGTGGCTAGTGACATAAGAATGCAGTCGATGATCTAGAGTACAGTATATACATATGCATATGAGATGAATAATGTAGGGTAAGTAACATTATATAAGGTAGCATTGTTTAAAGTGGCTAGTGATATATTTACATCATTTCCCATCAATTCCCATTATTAAAGTGGCTGGAGTTGGGTCAGTGTCAATGACAGTGTGTTGGCAGCAGCCACTCAATGTTAGTGATTGCTGTTTAACAGTCTGATGGCCTTGAGATAGAAGCTGTTTTTCAGTCTCTCGGTCCCAGCTTTGATGCACCTGTACTGACCTCGCCTTCTGGATGATAGCGGGGTGAACAGGCAGTGGTTCGGGTGGTTGATGTCCTTGATGATCTTTATGGCCTTCCTGTAACATCGGGTGGTGTAGGTGTCCTGGAGGGCAGGTAGTTTGCCCCGGTGATGCGTTGTGCAGACCTCACTACCCTCTGGAGAGCCTTACGGTTGAGGGCGGAGCAGTTGCCGTACCAGGCGGTGATACAGCCCGCCAGGATGCTCTCGATTGTGCATCTGTAGAAGTTTGTGAGTGCTTTTGGTGACAAGCCGAATTTCTTCAGCCGCCTGAGGTTGAAGAGGCGCTGCTGCGCCTTCTTCACGACGCTGTCAGTGTGAGTGGACCAATTCAGTTTGTCTGTGATGTGTATGCCGAGGAACTTAAAACTTGCTACCCTCTCCACTACTGATCCATCGATGTGGATAGGGGGTGTTCCCTCTGCTGTTTCCTGAAGTCCACAATCATCTCCTTAGTTTTGTTGACGTTGAGTGTGAGGTTATTTTCCTGACACCACACTCCGAGGGCCCTCACCTCCTCCCTGTAGGCCGTCTCGTCGTTGTTGGTAATCAAGCCTACCACTGTTGTGTCGTCCGCAAACTTGATGATTGAGTTGGAGGCGTGCATGGCCACGCAGTCGTGGGTGAACAGGGAGTACAGGAGAGGCTCAGAACGCACCCTTGTGGGGCCCCGTGTTGAGGATCAGCGGGGAGGAGATGTTGTTGCCTACCCTCACCACCTGTGGGCGGCCCGTCAGGAAGTCCAGTACCCAGTTGCACAGGGCGGGGTCGAGACCCAGGGTCTCGAGCTTGATGACGAGCTTGGAGGGTACTATGGTATTGAATGCCGAGCTGTAGTCGATGAACAGCATTCTCACATAGGTATTCCTCTTGTCCAGGTGGGTTAGGGCAGTGTGCAGTGTGGTTGAGATTGCATCGTCTGTGGACCTATTTGGACGGTAAGCAAATTGGAGTGGGTCTAGGGTGTCAGGTAGGGTGGAGGTGATATGGTCCTTGACTAGTCTCTCAAAGCACTTCATGATGACGGAAGTGAGTGCTACGGGGCGGTAGTCGTTTAGCTCAGTTACCTTAGCTTTCTTGGGAACAGGAACAATGGTGGCCCTCTTGAAGCATGTGGGAACAGCAGACTGGTATAAATAAAACATAAAACAACCCTCCGCCCCAGAGTCTATCAAGGCACTGCAGGAAGCTGCCGAACCGGTCCAGCGTAGATGGACCGACAAGGTAGTACAGGATCTTGAAGGAGAGACCTGAGTAGAAGCGCTCACCAGTAGCCCTCCGCTTACTGATGAGCCCTGGCTTTTACTGGACATGAAATGACAAAATGACCAGCGAAACCGCAATAGAGACAGAGGCGGTTGGTGATTCTCCGTTCCCTCTCCTTAGTCGAGATGCGAATACCCCCCAGCTGCATGGGCTCAGCACCTGAGCCAGTGGAGGAAGATGGTAGTGATGCGGAGAGGGGGAAACGGATAATGCGAGCTCTCTTCCACGAGCTCGGTGACGAAGATCTACCCGTCGTTCTATGCGAATAGCGAGTTCAATCAAAGAATCCACGCTGGAAGGAACCTCCCGGGAGAGAATCTCATCCTTTACCTCCGCGTGGAGACCCTCCAGAAAACGAGCGAGCAACGCCCGGCTCGTTCCAGTCACTGGAGGCAGCAAGAGTGCGAAACTCTATAGAGTAATCCGTTATGGATCGATTACCTTGACATAGGGAAGACAGGGCCCTGGAAGCTTCTTTCCCAAAAACTGAACGATCAAAAACCCGTATCATCTCCTCCTTAAAGTTCTGATACTGGTTAGTACACTCAGCCCTTGCCTCCCAGATTGCCGTGCCCCACTCACGAGCCCGTCCAGTAAGGAGAGATATGACGTGGCGATACGAGCTGTACCCCTGGAGTACGTGTTGGGCTGGAGAGAGAACACAATATCACACTGGGTGAGGAACGAGCGGCATTCAGTGGGCCCCCAGAGTAACACGGTGGGTTATTAATTCTGGGCTCCGGAGACTCGGAAGCCCTGGAAGTAGCCGGTGGATCGAGGCGGAGATTGTGAATATGTTTCGAGAGGGCGGAGACTTGGGCGGCCAGGGTCTCAACGGCATGTCGAGCAGCAGACAATTCCTGCTCGTGTCTGCCTAGCATCGCTCCCTGGATCTCGACGGCTGAGTAGAGAGGATCCGAAGTCGCTGGGTCCATTCTTGGTCGGATTCTTCTGTTATGCAGGTGAGTGAGGACCCAACAGCGATTCAACAGAAACAGAGTCTTTTAATGTCCAAACAGGGAAAACATAAATCCTCAATCTTTACAGGAGAGTCCTCCTTCTAGTAGTAGAGGAGAATTGCAGGGCTAGCGGCAACAGACTGCAGGTCCCTCTGGGTAGGCGCGGGCCGTAGAGGACAGAGACACCTGCTCACACGCAGCATCTGATGAAGAGGCAGATTACGACAGGACGGGACAAGGGCAAAGCAAACAAGAATCCGACAAGGACAGAAGCAGAAACAGAGAGAGAAATAGAGACTTAATCAGAGGGCAAAAGAGGAGACAGGTGTGAGAGAGTAAACGAGGTCGTTAGGAGAATGGGGAACAGCTGGGAGCAGGAATGGAACGATAGAGAGAGAGAGATAGTAACCTAATACGACCAGCAGGGGGAAACGAAGAGAAGAGAAAGCACAGGGACAAGACATAACATGACACAGAGGCCCATTATCAGTGGAATATCCACGTAGGGGTACAGAGGTCCATTATCAGTGGAATATCTACGTAGGGGTACAGAGGTCCATTATCAGTGGAATATCTACGTAGCTGTACAGAGGCCCATTATCAGTGGAATATCTACGTAGGGGTACAGAGGCCAATTATCAGTGGAATATCTACGTAGCTGTACAGAGGCCCATTATCAGTGGAATATCTACGTAGGGGTACAGAGGTCCATTATCAGTGGAATATCTACGTAGGAGTACAGAGGCCCATTATCAGTGGAATATCTACGTAGCTGTACAGAGGCCCATTATCAGTGGAATATCTACGTAGGGGTACAGAGGCCCATTATCAGTGGAATATCTACGTAGGAGTACAGAGGCCCATTATCAGTGGAATGTCTACGTAGGGGTACAGAGGCCCATTATCAGTGGAATATCTACGTAGGGGTACAGAGGCCCATTATCAGTGGAATATCTACGTAGGGGTACAGAGGCCCATTATCAGTGGAATATCTACGTAGGGGTACAGAGGCCCATTATCAGTGGAATATCTATGTAGGGGTACAGAGGCCCATTATCAGTGGAATATCTACGTAGGGGTACAGAGTCCCATTATCAGTGGAATATCTACGTAGGGGTACAGAGGCCCATTATCAGTGGAATATCTACGTAGGGGTACAGAGGCCCATTATCAGCAACCATCACTCCTGTGTTCCAATGGCACGTTGTGTTAGCTAATCCAGGTTTATAATTTTAAAAGGCTAATTGATCAATGAAAAACCTTTTGCAATTATGTTAGCACAGTTGAAAACTGTTGTCCTGATTAAAGCAATAAAACTGGCTTTATTTAGACTAGTTGAGTATCTGGAGCATCAGCATTTGTGGGTTCGATTACAGGCTCAAAATGTCCAGAAACAAAGAACTTTCTTCTGAAACTCATCAGTTTACTCTTGTTCTGAGAAATGAAGGCAAGAAATTGCCAAGAAACTGAAGATCTCGTACAACGCTGTGTACTACTCCCTTCACAGAACAGAGCAAACTGGTTCTAATCAGAATAGAAAGAGGAGTGGGACCCCGGTGCACAACTGAGCAAGAGGACAAGTACATTAGTGTCCAGTTTGAGAAACAGACGCCTCACAATTCCTCAACTGGCAGCTTCATTAAGAACAAATTCTTATTTACAATGACGGCCTACCCTGGCCAAACCCAGATGTCACTGGGCCAATTGTGTGCCACCCTATTGGACTCCCAATTACAGCAGGATGTGATGCAGCCTGGAATGGAACCAGGTACTGGAGTGACACCTCTTGCACTGAGATGCAGTGTCTTAGACCGCTGAGCCACTTGGGAGCCTCAGGAAGGGCCTCAAACCTCACCTGTAGCCTCTGGTCTGCCACAGCTGATCTAGCCTCAGGAAGGAACTCAAACCCTGTAGCCTCTGGTCTGCTACAGCTGATCTTGGCAACATGAATGCATACTAAATGGCACCCTATTCCCTATTTAGTGCACTACTTTTCACCAGGACCCATAGGGCTCTTGTCAAAAGTAGTGCACAGAAAAGGGAATAGATTAACATTTGGGACACAGTCGATTACTTACATTTTTCAAGAATGTCTCCTTGTTAAAGAGTTTACAAAACAGAACACTACTGCCCATTTATAGCAATGTTTGGAGGACTGAGTATCATTTTTACTGAGGTATTACGCTGTGTTGTGCTTGGCAACGGACAAAGTGGAAAGGAAAGTAGATATCAGATGATTCTGTAAGATTTTCCACTGTCTGTGTGTTACTGTGTTATCCGTGAGTCTGCTCTCTGGAGAGATTCCTTGCTGTCAGTCAGTGAATGATATGGGTTATTGTTGATAAAGATGCTCTAGAGATTATCATCTAGAACCAGAGACTTTGTAGGATTCTGCTTAACAACTATAGATGAATACTCTCAAACAGTGTCACTACGATAAAGAATTAACTAATGTGAGGGTGCTCTCTTAGAAATCTGGAAGCTAAAAGGGTTATTTGGCTGTCCCCATAGGAGAACCCTTTGAATAACCAGTTTTAGTTCCAGGTGGAAAGTATTTTGGGTTCCAGGTAGAAAGGGTTCTAAGTGGAAGCCAAAGGGGTTCTTATCTGGAACCAAAAAGGCCTCTAACTGGAGGACAGCCGAAGAACCCTTTTGGAACCATTTTTTCTAAGATTGTTACCAATGCTTTTGGTAACAATCATCTAAGCTCAGTTGGACATGAATGAACTGTTACCTCTGAGGAGAGAGGAAGTAGTTCTTAATTCTCTAGTTACAGTGATCGCTGGATTGATAGTGTGAGGAAAGATACAGGAGCAGAAGTCATTGATGGTAGACATTTCAGTTCCAGTAACTTATTCAACGTGCTGGTGTACTGGAGTGGTTGTATATGTAACAGTTTAGCATCCGTCCCTCTCCCCTACCTGGGATCAAACTAGGGACCCTCTGCACACATCGAAGAATCGTTACCCATCGCACCACGGCCCTTGCAGAGCAGGGGGAACAACTACTTCAAGGTCTCAGAGCGAGTGATGTCACCAATCAAAGCCTATTAGCGCACACCCCGCTATCTAGCTAGCCATTTCACAACAGTTACACTCACCCCCTTTTGACATCCTCCTTTTCTCCAGCAACAGCATCAATGTAACAGTATAGCTTCCGTCCCTCTCCTCGCCCCTACCTGGGCTCAAACCAGGGAGCCTCTGCACACATCAACAACTGCCTCCCACGAAGCATCGTTACCCATGGCTCCACAAAAGTCACGGCCCTTGCAGAGCAGGGGGAACAACTACTTCAAGGTCTCAGAGCGAGTGACGTCACCGATTGAAACGCTATTAGCGCGCATCCCGCTAACTAGCTAGCTAATTCAC